>NW_004524672.1:8846966-8894058 GCF_000260255.1 Octodon degus
CTTTTTTAATTTTTATTTATTTATTTATTTTTTTGTCCTGTCAGAGGTGAATATTCTATTGGCATCTAAATACTGTAAGTGTTTGAATTCAACTAAACATCTAATACTGTCTAGCAGTCTATAATATTAGTGAGTTATCCTCAGAAGTTATTGACTTGAGCCTTTTACAGCTCATTGTATTAATATGGATTGACTTTATATACCTCATTTTTATACTTTTCAGGAAGCAGTCTTGTACTTGGTCATATTATCTCATGGTAGCTGTTAGTCTGACAGCTAGGAGAAATCTTGGCTAGAAATCTCTCCTGCAGTGGGTAGAACAATCTAGTTCGGCGTCAACCTTAGGAAGAAATCTTTCTTCCAGCAGAGAACTCTGCCATTAACATACCTTTTTAGGGAGCACCAAAAGAAGTAGTACATTCTTTTAATTCTTTGATTTTTAAAAAATGTCATTATTTTCCAGTAAGCTAGCTTTAGGTTTCTCCCATGGTCTGCTATCTTGATGATAACAAAACAGTATTCGGTATCAGGATGATAATAATGATGCCTAATACCCACTGAGTACCTGTGTATCAAGGACCATTCTGAGCATGAATGTTCCTTAACTCATCGGATGTATTTAACAGCCTGCGAGTTGAATTATAACTGCCCCCATCATACAGAAGAAGGAACTGAGTCCCAGAGTGACCTTGGAAGTCAAAAAACTAGTAAGCAGCAGAGATAGCAAGTCAGACCAGGCAAACTAGTTCTAGAACCTGTGATCTCAACCACTTCCTGTGGAGTCAGTGCAAAAGCTCCAAGGGCTGCCCCATCACAACATGGCTATTTTCCAGATCCTCCAGAAAAGGCCTTCCTTCAATCTCCTCTCCTCAAAGTGGGATGCAAGATTCCTATTCAACCCAAGGTGGGATAAAATCCATTAGGACTGGGGAGACTTAAATTCTTGAGCTCTGCCAAATTTCCTAGAATCCTTCTAGCTAAGGAAGCTTGGAAGTGCTAGCAGTTGGGATTTGGAACTAACTTAAGCCAAATGGGAAATTTATCTGAAGAATATTGAGTGATTTGTGGAACTAACAGAATATGGAATCCCACATCTCAGGAAGAATAGGACAAGGTAGATCTATAGACCAGCAGAAGACCTGGAAGGCAGTCTGTGGAGGGCAGTTCCTCAGTAATGACTTGTCACAGCTGACCCTCGCGAGACTCACAAGCTGATGCAAATTCCTGGGACAGAATATCTTTTGGTTTCCCTTGAGTCCCATGCTCAAGCTTAGAGATTCCTAAAAGAGATGTCTATAGAAGACCTGGGGTTAATTCCAACCACAGGATAATTAATCTGCAGGTGATCTGAAGCCCACACTTCAAGAAACACTAGCTTGGAACATTTAGGTATGTTGTATAAACTGTAAATCAGGTCTCTGCAGAGGACAGAGGTCACTAGAAGCTTAAAATGATTCTGGAAATGAGGTAGGACACACCTCATTTTCCTTTCTGAATATCAAGAGTCTGAAACACAAGATTAAGTCATTTCCAGGACTCTCTGATTAGAATTGAATTCCAGATCTCTTATCTGTTGAGCATTGTTCCCTTGACCCTCTTTGGGCCTTACAGAGCTAAGTGCTAATGAAGAGTAATTTCTTCTATTATAGAAGTTCTTACAACATTTTTATTAGTGTATGTTTGCAACACATAATATATGCTGTCATCATGGGAAATTGGTCCTTCCAGGTATCACATCTTGATCCTCCTTCCTTCTCCTTCTCGCTGCTGTCTCCCGTTTTGCCCTATCCCAGCCCCTTCCCATCTCCACAAAGTTTTCCCCTTCGTGCTGTCACTGATCTCATCATGGTTTAGTACGTGGAGGCTTTGTTCCCCCTTCTTCCTCTCTCCAGCCAGCACACACAGGCATGCCTGCAAATGCACTTATTGCTGAGCCCACCCACTGCCGTAAGGAGTCCAGCTACATGGAGCAAGTAGCCCTTCTGTAAGGAAAGGAGAAGCACAGTGTACCATGGGCCACTGGTGCAGGAGCTCTGTTAATGGTGACATCCCAGGCTGCAAGACCTGCTCTGTCTTGGCAGATACCAGGACACAATTGCCAGCCTCTGCTACACATGGCTTCTGTACTAGGCTCTCCCAGCTCACCCTGGTGACTGTTTTCCTACAGCAGGACCGGGAGGGGGAGATTTTATTAGATGCAGCAGGGTGCGTGGCTCAGGGAACACTTGAGTGGTTCTCAGTCAGGCATGAACAGTCTGCAGCTGAAGATTGGGGGTGGGAGGCAGCGCTCCCCCCACACACACATCTGGGAGAGCACCTGGCTGCACCCTCCAAATTGCAACGCCAAAGGGAGAATTGGCCCTGATTAGGCCCCATCAGAATTAACAAAGTAACATTCACTTATGCTAATGGGCATCAAGGGTTAGTTCCTCATTACTGGTACAGCGGATTGACCCAAGACAAGCTGAAGTCATAAACCACACTTAAAATCTCTCTGTCTTGAAGTAAGCGGGGGAAGAGAATTTATTATTATTGTTTCTCAGTCACACAAAAAGAGAGAGAGTAAAAATGAATGAAGGTCACCATTCCCTTTACAGCTGATCGACTTTCCTTTCCCTTTGCTCCTGTGCCTTCGTGGTACATCGCAGCTGGAAACAGAGGAGCACACAAGATGCTTTCTGTTGTTACTTTCATTTTCCCCAAGAGGACAAGGGACAGTCTATTTAAAACAACTTAGCTATTATATCACAGTGCTTCTTGTTTAAAATTCAAACATTACTGGAAACAAGCATCCACAGAACTAGCACCTGACAGGGATTGTGAGAAGCACAGTACAATAGTTCAAAAATAGCAGTCCTAAATATACATGCAGTACAATGTTTTCATTTCTCAGCATTCATATAAATAAGATTTGAAGGTCAATGTATATCTCATATGTATGTAAGTAGCATATACATGCATACAAAGATATAGGCATAATTATACTCATGCATGTTGTTCATGTGTGCATGTGTAATGTGTCTGTAAAACATTTGACCCTCACACAGATGCTGGGAGGTAGATGTATGAACCTGAGTTTCACTATTCAAATGACATGTCCAAAGGCACGACACTAGAAACGGCAGCCTGCTTTGCTGCCTGCAAGACCCAGGCTCTTTCCTCCATTACATTTCCTTTTATTTATGCTTTAGACAAAGAAATATTAAAATGTGTCCCAAAAAATGATGCTGTGGCTTGTCTGATGAGGTACACACACCTGGGGGCATTGGTAGCATTTGTCTGTGACATCACTGGACAATCTGCAGTAAAATGCTTATAATAAACCAGGATGTAAACAAACCCTCGATAGATATAGATCCCTTGGGAGCTGGAAGTTAAGGGTCAACAGCTCCGGAAACATGGATAAATATTTAAACCAACAGAGGAATTTTCCCTCTGGGAAGGTGTTTGGCTTTGAGAGTGTCTACATGGGAGTCCAGCCTCGTGCAGAACTGGCCTCAGAAATCAGCCTGAGCAAAGGGTCTCAGGAGTAGTGGGGAGGTCCTCACCTCCATCAGGATCTGCCTCAGGGTCTGTTCATCTTTCTCAAGTCCCATCATCACTACAGCCCTTTCAGAAGGAGCCTCAGTGCAAACATTTCCTGCTTTGGTATTAATGACTAAACCTGTGGGACTTGAAGACCTCATTTACTTTCACAGTATGGCAGCCTACCCTGAAAGTCTCCCTTAGTTGTTTTAGGGAGGGACTGGGGTGTCCCCAGTGTTCCTGATCCACTTCATTGAGGTTCTTTTCCTCCAGCTTCCTGGGCAGGGTCCAGACCTAAGCTTGGGCCATCAATACCCTCCTTGAGGTCCTGCCAGGCTCAGTCACTTCTGCAGATACCCACTTGGGGCCTCTCAGAACCACAGCTACAGGAGCTCTGTGAGGGAAGATGGAGTCCTATCCTAAACTCTGTGTTCTGCTGTTATCTGGACCCTAAACTGACCCTGTGTTTAGCCCCGAATCTCCCAAACTCTTCAGGAATTCAGCTTTTTCAACCCTAAACTCAGCCTAGGCAAAGAGCTTATCTTCCCATTGCTGATACCTCCTTCTTGATGAGACTTGTCCTCCCTCCTCCCTGGACCCCAGCACCCTCCATCCCAATAACAACCTCCATCTCTCCCATCCGTGGCCACTGGCAAGAGACGCTAACCTTCCAGGTCCCCAAGCTGGCAAGATGATATCCACACCATTCCCATCTGTCCACTCTGAGAGTTCTAAGGAAGACAAAACCAGAAAAAGCTGGAACATTCCCTGGGGACTTACTGAGACGTGAGACTCAGAAGAAAAGGATAAAAGCCACCATTTGGGGCCCAAGATCCCTTTGGTCTTGAGCTCTTCATAGGAGATCAGTTTACCTGCAACTCAGAGCCACGTGTGAACAAGCAGAACCAGGCCGCCAGAAGAAAAGAGCGTACCACTGGGAAAGCCAGGCTCGCTCCACTTTGACAAGCACTCCCCTCCTAAAAACTAGGGCATGATGCACTCTTCTAAGAGCACTCAGTGTCCTTGTCATTTGTTGAATCAGTTTTCCAACTGGGTCATCCCTTTCCTCAGAAAACACCACTGAGTCTCTTACAACTTGTTCTGCCCTCCCTCATGGTCCTTCCTTTTCCTGCTTTTGACACCAACTTTTGTATAGAAGTGCCAGGGGGAGGAAACATGCTTTGGAATATGAGGCTCTAGGAAACCTACTCTTTGGAGGGATGCCAAGTCTACTCTCACAGTCCCCAGCCTTTTGGCCATATCCCCACCACAAGGTCCCTTGGGTGATCAGCGATAAGACAGGATCCCAGCATCCTAACTGCAACCCAGCTCAGCCTTCTGAGCTGTAAATTTCAAAATAGCCAGGCCCTCTTGCTGGGCCTCAAACCCACATTCTTCCATGTTAAAGCTTCCAATGACTTTAATGTGAGTTCCATGCATGTAAGGCCTGCAGGATTGGACCCTCTGGGAGTGTAAAGTGACAACATAATAGAGAAAAATCACTTTAGCAGGCAGCAGTGACAGCTGGGCAGGCATTAGAAAAAAGGGAAAAGGCCTCGGTTTAGACAAATTACTGAATGAAATGATCACATGAAAAGCCCTTTTTACAGCTGCCACTAAGGAACCTAGAAAATATAAAACATGTGAAAAAGTAAATAAAGGAATTTTTGAACCTTTTTTTCCCATTAGAGGTGTGGTAAATGGTTAAAATCCTCTAAAAAGATCTGCAGTGCTCTGAATCATGAGTCCAAATGGAAAAATGTGGCTATGTGAGTTTTACATGTCAATTATTATACAACCAATAAAAGATAAACAAATGAAAATGCCCCCAAAATCCTGGAAAATTCCTGTCTGTTTCAGAATCTCTAAGGTTATATTCCAATTCTCTCATTTCCGAGACTTCTGACATCTCATTACCCCACATTATACTTTTACAGACTCATTTTCTAGCATATATAAAACTGACTTAATGTGTCCTCAGAACCATCTCAATTACCTAATTGATGAGAGCTATCAGCCACTTAAAAATAAAATAGGCATTTCCTTAATAAAAATCCTTGGAGGAGAGGAGGATGGAATAATGTCCATTTTGGCAAAGACATTCAAACCTAAGAGGTGGAATGGTACTGCAGAAGGGGGCACCCCCGTGGGTATTGGAGATCTGGGTTCTGATGTTGACTGTGCTGCTAACTCACTGTGTGATCTGGGGGTGGTATCAACCCTCCCTGAGCCTTGCTTACCAGCTCTGTAAAACAAGGGAGTTAGAAAGCATGTTTTCAAGGCTTCTTCCTGCACTAACAGTCTATGATGTTTGAAAGCTGTCCAGGGATTTGAATATCCCTTTAGAAAGTATGCTCAGGACCTAGGCATTTTCAAATTTAGAAAAAAAAAATATTTTTAGTGCTCTATGTCTTTTTGCTGATAGGCCCAGTTTCAGAATTGAGAGAGACTCAAAAGAGGGCCAAACAATAGAGTAATATTCTTGGTAATTTTAAAATTACTGTAATTTTATGAAGTAACTCCCAAGACTATCTCAGATAAAAGCTAAAAGTATTTTCAGAAGATTTTCAAGTTCCCTCTGACAGGATTTGGGGAATTCTTCAGTTTGGACTTATCTCTACAAGTTCCCGCAGTATCTTCCTCAGCTTTGCCAGAACTTGATACTAAAAAAGTACCAGAACCACCCAGGAAAAGAAGAAATAAAGCAATGATTAACATATTAAAACAGAGGGCCAGAGATATAGCTCAGGGGCACAGCGCAGCCCTGGTGGACAGAAGGTCCTGAGTTTGATTTCCAGTTACCACTAACCCAGAAAAAATTAACATATTAAAACAGAGAAAAAATTGAAATTCATGCAATAAGGAATGAAAGGGGCGAAATCACTACAGATCTGTGGAAATTCAAGAGATCATCAATACCTACTTCTAAAATCTCTACTCTCATTGGATGGAAAACAGAAAAATGGACAGATTCCTAGTTACATATGAATTATCAAAACTGAATCAAGAAGATATAAAAAGTCTGAATAACCCAATGTCAGTCAATAAAATTGAAAATGTAATTAAAAACTTAACAAGAAACAAAATTCCAGGTCCTGATGGATTTACAGCTGAATTCTACAAGAAATTTAGAAAAGATTTGCCATCAATACTCCTCAAACACTTTAATGAAATTGAAAAGGAAGCAATTCTCCCTAACTCATTTCTGGAGGCAAGTATTATGCTGATACCCAAACCAAAGAAATACCCAGCCAAAAAAGAGAACTATAAGCCAATTTCCCTAATGAGCATAGATGCAAAAATCCTCTGAGCCAGAGTTATAGCTCAGCAGCACAAGCACCTGCTTGGCAAGCACAAGGTCCTAAGTTAGATTCCCAGTGGGGGAATAAAAAATTAATAAAATATCAGCAAATAGAATGCAGCAAATCATCAAAAAGATTATACAACATGACCAAGTGGGATTCACCCCAGGATACAGAGATGGTTCAACATACACAAATCAGTAAGTATAATACACCACATTAACAGAGCCAAAGACAAAAACCACATGATCATCTCAATAGATGCAGAAACATCTTTTGACAAAGTTTAACACTTATTCGTAATGAAACAAAACCCTACAAAAAATCTGAATTGATGATCTTTATCTCAGTCTGATAAAAGCTATCTATGAAAAAACAATACCCAACAACAAACCTGAAAGTTTTCACTGCAAAATCAGGAACAAGAAAAGGACGTCCACTATCACCACTCCTTTCTAGTATAATTCTAGAAACATTAGTCAGCGCAATTAGACAAGAAAGAAAGATCAAGGGATAAAGATTGGGAAGGAAGTTAAATTATCATTATTCACAGATAAGATGATACTCTACATAGAAAAACCCAAAAATTAACCAAAAGAACCCTATAATAAGCAAATCCAGTAATGTAACTAGATACAAGTTAACACTCAAAAACCAATAGCATTCTTGCACACAAACAACAAACTCACTGAGAGAGACATTAGGGAAACCACACCCTTCACAATAGCATGTGACAAAATTAAATACTTAGGAGTTAAGCTAATAAAGGAAGTAAACAATCTATACATTGAAACTTATAGTATTCTGAAAAAAAGAGATAAAATTATTTCAGAAAATGGAAAGTTATTCCTTGCTCATGGACAGGAAGAACCAACATTGTGAAAATGGCCATACTCTCAAAACTGTTACACAGATTTAATGCAATTTCAATCAAAATACTACAGCACACCTCACATATCTAAAGCAAATATTCCTAAAATTCGTTTGAAATAAGAATAGACCTACAATAGAAAAGACAGTTCTGGCCAACAAAGGAAAGGCACGAAGCATCACAATCCTTGATTTGACATTATACTACATAGCTTTTGTGATAACATCAACATGGTACAGGCAACAAAACAGACCCAAAGATCAATGGAACAGATTAGAAGATGCAGACACACCTACAAACACATTGTCACCTTATCTTTTTGACTAAGGAGTCAAACATGCTCACTGGAAAAAAAGATAGCCTCTTTAATAAATGATGGTGGAAAAAATACCTTTGTACATGCAGAATGCTAAAATTAGAACCATGCCAATCACCATCCACTAACATCAAAATGCATTAAAGATCTAAATATTAAAACAAAAACACTAAATCTATTGGCAGAGAAAATAGGTGGAAATCTGAAGGCATAGGAGTAGACACAGAGTTCATGAACTAAAACCAAACTGCATGAGAAATACTTCAAAGAATCAACAACTGGGATCTCATCCTATTAAAAAGATTTTGTACATCAAAAGAAATCACTAACAAAATGGAAAGAAAATCCATAAATTGGGGAAAAAAATTAAATGACTGTCCCTCAGACAAAGGACTTCTATCTAAAATGTATAAGGAATTTTTTTAAAGGTCAAGACCCCAAAATTCAAAGACTCAATCCAAAAATGGACATCTACGATGTATACATACTTTTCAGATGAAGAATTACAAATGGCAAATAAATATATGAAAAAAATTCAACATCAATGGTCATTTGAGAAAGACAAATTAGAACAACACTGAGATCCCTTCCAACCTCCAAAAGAGTGGCTGTCATCAATAAATCAACCAGTAACAAATGCTGAGAAGGCTGTAGAGCAGAAGGAACCCTTCTCCACTCTTGGTGAGAGTGTAGATTGATGCAACCACTGTGGAAATCAGTGTGGAGACTCCTCAGCAAAACAGGATTAAAGGTCCCATTCAACCCAACTATTTTCATTCAGAGTATTTTCCCAAAAGAATTGAAAATATCATCCTACAGCAATATATGTGTACCCATGTTTATAACAACACAAGTTGTCATAGCTAAATCTTGAAAACAATCCAAATATCCATCAACTGAGGAATGGATAAAAAATATGTGGTATTTTTATACAATGGAGTACTACTCAGCTATAAAGAAAGATAAACTTGAGGTTTTCATAGGTAATGGATGTAACTAAAGACCATGCTAATAAGTGAAATAAACCAGACTCACACATTATCTTCCTACTGTAAGAAATTGAAAGAGTATATAAGATCCAAAAGGTACAATAGATAGAGTGAAAAAGGAAAGAAACTGCTTAAAATGAAAGAAAAACTGGGATGGAGGAAAAGAGAAAAGAAGGAAGGAAAATAAAGTTATGCATATATACACAAGATAGCTAAGATAACCGGACTATTAACTTCTGTTAGTTCATTGAAAGGGACAGTTAGTACTTACATTGTTTGATCAATTTTGCACACCTGTGTCCTATAATCTAAGCAACTACTTTGAAAATAACAAGCAATATAATAACCATTGCTAATTTCCTATTTTGTTTTGAAATTCTGTATCATTTTTTACCTTTTCCTCTTTTTAAAATAAAATACTGGGGGGCCAGGGAGATAGCTGAGCAGAATAAATGCCTGCCTGGCAAGTGCAAGGTCCTGAGTTCAATCCCTAATACCACTAAATAAATAAAATATTGTTCTAAAATTTTAAAAATATTAAAACAGATATGCACAAGAAAAGCATCACTCAATGGTGTTGCCATTTTTTAAGTTCTTTTGACAGTCTGTTGCCTAAATTTGGAAAGATAGAGGACATGGAGCTGGGAAAGCTGAGGTCAGGTGTAAATATTTTCAGCTCATTAATATTTCCTTTCCAAAGTTTATAGCCCAGGGATTTCCAGCTTTGCTTGGGCTGTGCATTGAAATCACTTAAGGATCTTTAAGAAAATATTGAAGCCTCAATCTCATCTTCAGAAATTTCAACTCGGTTAAAATTCAATCTTTCAATGTCCTAGCATGTCATTTGGGCATGGGGCTCCAGAAAGGTGTCCCAGATAATGCATTGGGAGCAGTCACTTTTGAGAATCACTATTCTGGTCCCTCAAGTTCCATGATTCTCAAGCCTTTCTGTGCAGTGCCTAGAGCACTTATTGGGACATGATTGCTAGATTTTGTCCCAGGGTTCTGATTAAGTCTCTGCTACAGGATAAGCCCAAACTTCACGTAAAGCATGAGCTCAGATGACACTGGTGCTCACTGTGATGCCCTGGAGCCTGCACTGTAAGAACCAATGTTCCATCCTCTCAATATAGCTCAGAATAATGGGAGCTTTTCTCACACAGTTCATCTTCTCTATCCTTTATCTTCTCCAAAACCAAACTGCTGTGACCATGGCAGCCCTGTAACCAGGGGCAACTGGTCAGGATTCAGGACCCAGGAATGACTAGGGGTCCACAGAGAATTTGGGTAGATTCCACATGGAATTAGCTGCTTTCTCTACTTTTAGTATGAGTCAAAGGAAATAGATTGGCCCTCCTGAAGGAAACACATTCAGTAAGCACTGCTCAATAATAAATACATAAAATAGAAGGTGATGGTATAGAAAATGTAGTACCAGAAGCAGAGCCCTTGGGTATTAAGTGAGCAGGACTTACTTCTTCAAAGCCTTTGATTTATTACTGGAAATTGGACCCAGAATCTTCTCATTGAACTACATTCTCAGCCCTATTTTATTGTTGTTCTTTTGTTCTGTTCTATTTTTTAAGACAGAGACTTCCTAAGTCACTAAGTTGCCCACATTTGACTTGAACTTGCACTCCTCTTGCCTCAGCCTTCCAGGTTTTTGGTATTATAGGCATGCACCACCACATCCAGCTGGGCTCCTTAATTGTGAAACCTTTTGCTTGTTTGGCAATGAATGACGCCACCTGTCTTCTCCCATGCCCCAGGTGAATTTCTGTGCTTTACCAACTGTAGTCCAACCATCAAACTTTGGCTTCTTCCCAATTATTTGAGGTCCATGCTTTCCCTATATGAGAGAACAAGTTCTCCTACTGTGTGATGTTTTCCCTGATAGTGAATCAAACATCTATTCCCCTGTAAGCTAGAATTCAGGTCCACCTAGATCAAAGAAAGTTTAATAGTAGCTGGAGAAACCCTCTGGCTTCCCAAGCACCCCAAGAGCAGCAGTGGAGACAGCCAGGAGATCTGCTGATAGTTCAGTTCTTCATCCCAATGTCGCACATGCTTTCTACTGCAATGGGCAAGAGCCACAGCAGAGAGCTGGCCCCAGAGAGGAAAGATCTCTGATAGTGGGAGTGTCATACTCTGTCTGAATAAGTCCTCATTCAAGATATAAGGGTTGGGAGCCAGATTTCAACATCAGATAGCAGAATGAACGTGGGGTTCACAGCAGAAAATGGGATGCCAGAACTGGATTCTTTCTAGAACCTAGCAAAGATAACTACTCCTCAGTACTGATTACCCTGTTAGGAACCCAAGAGTCTCCTAAATATCCCAGTATATTGTAGATAGCAGGTAAGCTTCTCCAAAGGCACAGCCACAAAGATTATATCTTAGCTCTAACCAAGGAAGCATTCTATTCCTTTTCATACTTTGGTTGGAATTCTTTGGAAATTTTCCTCTTAAACAAGGCCACTTAGTTGACATGCAGGAATACAGACGGGAAAATAAGAAACATGGATATATTGCATAGTAGTAGAAGGTATAAGAATTCTTGTCTCTATCATTGGAGTCTGAGCTATGGATAGCGGGTAAAGGACACTCAGAACAAAGAAGAACAGAAGGAGTGAAAAAATAAAGCTCATGTGTTGGGAACATAGTGGAAGGTGATAAGGCAATGTGACTGGTATCATAAATCTGTGAATAGGGCCAGAGGGTCAGAGATGCTCAGTGAACTGAGATGCTAACCACAGGAAGGATGAGAAAGAAGAGAAAAAGAGGAAGGAAAAGGAGTTGAAATAAAAAGTTATGCAAGTAAAACATGCTCCAAAAAAGCCATATAGTCTTTGTATAAGCAGATACATTCATTACTCAGGGTAAATTTGTCATAGTGTAATATGACAACTGTACAGAGACAACAAATATGAGAAACAATAATTAGTCTTTTAATAGTCCTTTGAGCTATGAGCTAAGTTTCAACGGCCTCTCCAGCTCTCAAATTTATGATTGATTGTGACTGTGAGTCAAGCATGGTATCATGATTATTCTTTAGGAAAGACTATAGTAAGAGTGATGTTTCAGTTTGATTGAACTGTTTTGTCCATCAAGACATAGAAAATTCACTTTCTTGCTTATGTCCTTCTATAGATATTGTGAAAACACTTTTGCACACATATCCAAGCCTCTGATCTAGCACATTAACATAGACTCAGTCCTCGTGTTAACTTGATACCCATAGGAAACCTATTTTCAGATAACCCCTTTGGTTCTGGGCTGCTTCCCCATCCTTCATAAAGAAGAACTTGAGACATTAACTCACATACTGGTGGTTTAATTGCAGAGAATGAAAGAAATTGATCTCAGAATAAAACTTGGAAGAAGGCAGGGTCAATACATGAGTATAGGACCATCTAGATAGCTCAGTGGATTAAATCATCTGTTTAGGTAGATTCAGGGACCGGGGTTCCATCCCCAGCATGTCATGCTGGCCCTGCCCCCAGGTGCACTGAGATGCAACTGAGGCTGGGCATGGTGGCACACGCCTGTAATCCCAGCACTTGGGAGGCTGAAAACAGGAGGATCTCTACGAGTCCAATCTATGTAGTGAGACCCTGTATTCCCTGTACTAAATCCATTTTTTAAAAAATGAGTATAACCTTGAAATAGGTATCACTTCAGAAACTGGCCTACTTTATAGAACATCTTTCAGAATTGTCCTGTGACATAGAAGATGGTGCTTATCAACGGACTCCTCCCCCCACTGACAAAGATCTCCCCACATTGGAGTAATTCATTCACACTTCTAGGCAATATCTACCTGAGTGTCAGGTGAGCCCTTGCAGTATCCTGTAGGTCATCGTCATGGAAGAAACAGGGAATCCTAAGCATTGTACTATTGGAACATACTTGTATGAAGTTGGTGCCCTAGCAATACAAGTTGGGCAAAAAGGAAAGGTCAGGGCATGAGGGGTCCTTCCTACCATCCTCCACACCTCAGCAGAGATGGTAAGCCAGTATGTTGTTTCTCCAAAATATTTTTCCTTGATTCCTGATATCAAAGGATCCATCATTAGTTATCCCTGATATTGAGTCACCCTGATTTCCCTTGGGCATAGAGTAAATATAAGTATATAGTTGAGGTTTTGGAACCACCAAGGCTGAGAGGTAGAGTTCCAGACACTACTCAGTTGAGGAAGATGATTTCAGGGTTTCATATGATCCTGGCATTCACATTTGGGCTGCTGAAGTCTCCATATGAAGCCTAAGTGTGACTGTTGTTATCATTCCCAGTAAGATGAATTTTAAGAAGTCCTAATGATCATAAAAATCTTGTTATCTTCTACAGAAAAAAAGATAAGATCTCTACTTCAAGCCAGAGTCACCCACTGTCAGGGTAGGCCACAACCTTCTCTGCAAACCTCAGCCCAGCATTTCTGACTTCCACTTCTGTTTTGGATAGCCAGAAGCACAGACCAATGCTGGCAGAGGGTCTATAGCAGTACAGAGACATAACCTCTGATAAAGTAGCCCAAGACTTATCAAGTGTTTAACAAAATCAGTATGAAAGGGAGGCTGGTCATTGGGACAAACTTTACAGGACCTTGTCTTCCATCCTTCCTGATCTTTGGCACACTAGGTTCCTATCAACCCATGCCTGGACTATCCCAGTGATCTCAAATAATCTCGCTGCCTGCACCCTCTTGCACATTAACCCAGCCAAAATGAACCAATTAGTATTCCAGAGGGCCTTTTGGACTATGTCAATCCCAAGTGAAATACCTTTGGGATAGTGTCATTTCCAAGTTCAAATAACATTTTGGCATTCCCGCAGGGCAGAGAGCATAGTAAAAATGCCTTTAGTCTGGCATTTGAGACCTTAAACTGACTTTCTGGGCTTATTTCTCTTCATTCCCCTACACAAAACTTAAGATTCAGCTCATAAAAACTAATACACACAAATATAAACAAATGATCACAGAACACAGGGCAGATGGCTCCCCAAGTGAGAGGAGAAGGATCCAGCAAGTCAGAACTCCCAGTGTAAACCCTGAAAGGGGAGAAGGAAGCAGTCTCCAGGCAGGTAAGGAGAGGAAGGGATTCTCTCTTTAGGTTTCAAAGAAGCAACTTAGCGAGGGGACAGAGACAGAAGAAGCAAAGAGCATTGAGGGAGCTACCAAAGGGAAGGCCCCGTAGTGATCCTCCTGCTTTCACCCTCCCCAGCACTGGGATTACAGGCATGTGCCACCACACCAGGACTTGGTCTCTGGCTCAGCATAGCCCAGGGGCGAGGCTAGCAAGGCATGCAGAATCAGAGATCAAACACTGATCCCTGTGCTTGCCAAATCAGGCACTTAGTCAGCCTGAGCTATGTCACTGGCCCCACAATAAGATTTACATTCAAATTTTCATCCTGACTGGACACAATATGGAGAATGAGCATGGGAACCATGAAGAAAAGCAGTGAGGAAGGAATTTAGCAGCTTGGGGAAGAGATAAGAACAAGATGTGAGAACTGGAACAATGGCTGAGGGAATGGAGACGGGGAAAACGCTTTGGCTGCTGGGAAATGTGTGCCTGATCTTATAGCACAACTGAAGAACTTGCACAAGTCATCAAGTAAATAGTGAGTTAACCAGGGGTTTGCGTGCAAAGCAGAGACCTAATTACACAAGAACCCCTTGTCTATGGAAAAGTACGCAGCCTGCTAAACAATCCTCTTACAAATGATCATTTCAGCCCCACCTGTCTTTAGGGACCTGCTTATATACTCACCGGGTTACCCCCTGTGCCAACGAAACACAAACATATTTCTTCCAGTACACACTTTGTTTTGATTACAATCAAGATTAACCTGCTTTAATGTTATGAAACTCAGCTGGGCTTTTAATTTTTAAAGCAAATTTAATTTTATTAGTTATTCTGATTACTTTAGTGAAAAATTAAATAAAATCCTTTCCAATCCTTTGGAAGGTTGTAAAACCTGAGCTACAACCAGAAAAGAGAAGGTTGAAGAAGAAAAGTTTCCCTGGAGACAAGGAGAAAAGGAGAGTCTTCTATTTTTCTCACTGTCAAGAAACTTTTGAGAAGATAACAAGGAAATAGGGCAACCTCAGATGTAACAAAAGGGGAAAATTCTTGGAGTCCAAACCCTGTGAGTGTGAGGGCAAAGCTTATCAGTGTGTCCCTGGTGCCTAGGACTTTGAGACACATCAGAAATAATCGATACTTGCTGGGATCAAGGAAGACAAAGAGGGCTCACTGTTCTCAAGGAATTTAGGGATGCATTGATGGTCTCATAGCTGATGCCCTCTGTCCACTCACACCCTGAACTTGAATCAGGGAAAAGAACAAAGTAGACAAAGGATTAAAGATGCTGAAAGCTCATCCAAGTATTCTGAGGCCCACCTGCCAAGGGGCTCAGCCATCACTGAATGGTTACAATAGTTCTTTTCCAAACAAGAAAGCCTTTTGTAAGACCCCTGAAGTACCTGTGATTGGAATATTCCTCCTCCTGGTCACAAAATTCAAATCTGAACTCCTCAAAATGACGTTAGTCAACCCCCAATCTACAGCAAACCTCCTGAAAAAACTGCCTCCTCGGCTTTTATTCCACTTCTAGCACTAGCACTGATCACTCCCCCAAATTATCTTCTTACAGATGTGTTGCTTCACCTTAGGAACAGGCTCCGAGAAATGCATCATGAAGCTGCCTCGCAACTGTGCAAATACATTGGGGTGACCTGCAAGAACCTCGGTGGTGCAGGTCCTCACGGAAGAAGGCTTCTTTGTGCCATCAGAAGGTTCTGTGGATGTGAGATGTGACAGGCTGCTGCCTACATAGCACAGCTGACTGTCTAATAATAAACGTGTTTCATATAAGTAGAAGGAGTAGACTCTAAAATAATGATGAAAATGTACAGTATGGTAAAAACATAAGCCAATAACACATTTATTGTCATTATCAAGTGTTATATACCATACATAATGGTATGCACTACGTTTTTATATAACTGTCAGCACAGTAGGTTTGTTTATATCAGCGTCACTACCAATACATGAATAATTCATCCTGCTATGACATTATAATAGTCACACTATCATTAAGCAAAAGAAAAATTTTAGCTCCATTGTAATGTCATAGGACTGCCATTGAATATGTTGTCCAGTTTTGGCAGATGTGTCTTTAGGTGGCACATGGCTATGTTTATGTGTTTATCCATTTGTCATCCACTTGATGCTGGTGGGATGCATGTTCTACCAGAGCAGAGATCTTCCTTTTAGAATTCATCACTGTATCTTCCAGCTAAGAAAGTTGCTGGCACGTGGTATGTTTTCAATGCATATTTTGCTGAGTGAGTATCACATTAAAAAGGAGACATACAGCATCCAGACTGAGCTGTAAATAATTGGTGAATTTAAAAAGCACAAGTAACAGAATGAAATTTATAACAAAACTCCACTCATGTAAGCTAGAAATGTAGGCATGCAAGGCATTCATATATTTTTAAGACATTAAAATTGTTGACTATATTGCGGTTGGGAAAGGATAAAGTGTTGGAAAAGAAAAATAAGCTACACACATACAAACAGGTAAATACCACAAAAGCCACCACGGGCAAATCTGATCATAGCCATGACCTTCAATATAAGAATAGAGAAGAGAAAGAATCATAGGCTCTTACGACCATACCCACATTCTTTTTAATTTATATATAAATTGTTCAATCAAATTAACTTCTTAGTAAACTGTTTCTCCCATGACATGCATTGATTCATCCCACTTTTGGGTTGTTAAAATAAAAGTCCCAATAAAACTTCCCTTTCCAGAACTATAAAGGAGAGAAACATGAAACAGTTGGCCGGGTGGGCCATGAAGTCAGCGTTCTGCTGCTCCTGTAGCATGAGCGATCTCTTCCTGCTCTGGCTCCATATCACCTAGAGCGTCCACACTTGGCCCACGGAACGCCCCATGGGAAACTAATCACCCAGTCTACTTCTACGACTCTCAGGCCCTAGGGAGCATTTTAAAAGGATGAAAGTAACATGGTGCACCTGGCTTCCTGGGACACACATGAGGGATAAGAGCAGACCGTCAATGGGTTGCACAAACAGACCTGTGGGCGTGTCAGCCACAGCGGGCTGTGTAACTTACATACAGATCACCCTAGTCTCAAAGAATACTGGAGCAAGATGAAACTTTCAGCAGTTTGGAGAGATGTTCCTCCTCTTGGGCTTCGCAGAGCCCTGGAGGGACTCCTGTCTGCACAGCGTACAGGGCAGAGCCAGGGTGTGGACTCTGCTCTCCGACTCTTCCTCCGGCGCTCTTTCCATTTGTCTCACTGTCCAGTTACTGACCTGTGTAGCAAAGGTATGAACCAGGTTTTCTCAGCCACCCAAAGGACAGTGAGGCACGTGGGTGCTGAATACCTTTTCAGTACATTAGTTTTATTATCTGAACCAAATCCTGTACTGTTTCAACTGTTCCCCAAAGTGTAGACTATCCAATATGCTTACTAGACCTAAAGACTGAATTAAGTACAATAACTCTCAAAATATATTTCTTTGCCCTAATTTATTTTATTCTGCGGTACTAACTAGTAAATATATATATTATATAGTCTAATTGTCATACTTGTAAGCAATACAACTAGGATTGTCTATGACACTAATCATTGCCCCATGCCCACAACCATCCTTATTGCTTCTAGTGCAGAAAGCAAAGGAAGTAAAAACCCTCTACTTTCAAGATAACTTGTTGGTGACCCCTGATAAATGACAGCTTAGCAAGACTTCAAGGAACTCATGACTTACAGCTTGAATTTCAGGCAAACATCTTCCTGAATTTCTAATGGAAAGTGGATCCTTCCCCCTGCTTTTGAAGTGCTCCTTGGGAATTGTTTGAGTGTTCTTTGCAATCTTTTATACCCAGCCTAAGGACTCTGACAAACTCTCTCTTTCCCTTCAAAGCCTTGTTAACTATGTGATGAATACACCTGTCACTTCCAATTCTAACCTTACTTTCTGTTGTGATGGCTGTAGCATTTGGTATCTATGGCAACTTTTCAGTGGCTCCACATCGATTAAAAAATGATTGGCTTATCAGGATTGCTGGTTTGATTGATGGAAATGATCAGTTGCTCAAAATAAGCATGACAGATAAAGTCGCTTGATTAGCTAGTATTTGCAAGATTTCAAAATTTTAGATTTCATTACCTTCTTTTTATTATTTCTATGCAAAAATAAGTAGGATTTAATTCTACCGAAGTAGTTACAAGTTAATTTGAGCTGTCTGGATGAAGAGAAATTATATTCAATCCACACACCTTCCTTCACAGACAAATAGCAAATTGGCCGATACTAGAAAATCTACTACTTGATTTCCTAATATCCCAAGGTCAGAGTAAGGTATGACTTCTTTAAAAATCAAATTTGGGGTTAAGAAACTGTTTAGTCAGTTTTAGGCCATTTGCAAATTAATTATGATGACTTTTATTCTAATGCTTCAAGTATGCAAAATTAGGAAAGAGAATTATAAAGGAGAAATATTAATGGGAGACTGATGGTCCCAGGAAAACTAATACCTTGCATTTTAATAGAACATTTCAAACCAATATCTTCAACACTGCAGTGATGCATCAGTAACAGCACATACATGATTTGATGCAGTCTATATTTTTTAAATTGTCCTGTGTTTATTTTAATGTGACATTGCTATTTTTCAACCATATTTCACCTTTAAAAATAAAGGTAGCAACTTCATATTGTTTAACCTAATGCTTTAAGCACTCACTTTATTTTTACAAATATTAATTTTCATGTCCTCAAGCTACCATAACAAAGTAGCACAAATTGGGCGGCTTAAAGAAGAAGAAATATATTCTCTGACAGCTACGGATGCTGGGAATTTACAATCCAGTTGTCAGTCGACCCACACTCCTGTGAGGCCCTATGGGGTCTCCTCCTTGCCTCTTGTGAACTTTCCATATCTGCATGGGCTCCTGACACCCTCACTGGGCTGCTGCAGGGCTTTCACCCCTGCCTTTGTTACCAAACAGCCTTCTTTATGTCTCTATTTTCATGTAGCCTTTTCCTTTTTATTTCCAGTACTGGAGATCAAATCAGGGGCCTGTGCATGCTAGGCAGGCACTCTACCTGTGAGCTGCATCCCAGGCCCTTATTTTTTATTTTGAGACAAGTTCTTACCAAGTTGCCTAGGCTGGCCTCAAACTTGTGATTCTCCTGCCTCAGCCTCCAAAGTAACTGAGATTATATACCTGTGCCACTGTACCTAGTATAGGGCCATCTTATTATGCAAATACTAATAATTTTTAAATGGGGCCCTAGTGCAGTATGATCCCTCTTAATAATTATATTTATAATGGTCCTAGTTCTAAATAAATACAAGTTCTGAAGTGGTACAGGTCAGTACTCTGACATAAACTTTTGAAGAACCCAATTCAACCTCTCATAACTAACATTATATGTGATTTTACAAATAATGTCATTCAGAATGAGGCAAATAGTTTTTTAAGGTGAAACTGATTTTTAATAAATTGATAGCAATATTGTGGAAACACAGCAGAGAGAACAACCCAAGCTGGAGCGTGAGACTGACTGCACAACTTGGCACCTCTGGGTCTCTTCTCTCTTCCCACGCCCCTTTAAATGTGATCTTGGATTCTTATCAACTAGCAAACATTCAGCTCCGCAGACACTGGAAAAGTGTCTGCTCATTGGGCCTTGACCTCTTGTCGGGGCTCTTGTTGAAAGCCACAAGAGACCACGTAGAGCAGAACCACAGCCAGCAGCTGGTGGCCACCAGATCCCTGATCTGATCTGGCTGAGGCCACAGACTTGTGACATGCACCCTAGGCCAGAGGGACCAGTCCTGTGAGAAGTCCAGTAGTGCCCCCAGTGAGACCTGTCCCCAGCTGCCCATTCAGAGAAAAATCTTGACCTACAGTACTCTTAAAAAAGAGATCCTAGAGGATTTCAGAAAATGGAAAGATATCCCATGCTCCTGGATAGGAAGAACCAACATTGTGAAGATGGCCATACTCCCAAAATTGCTGTATAGATTTAATGCAATCCCTATCAGACTACCACCAACATATCTCACAGACATAGAGAAATCATTCCTAAAATTTATCTGGATCTGGAAAAGACCTAGAATAGCAAAGGCAATTCTGGGCAATAAAGACAAGGCAGGTGGCATTACCATTCCAGACTTGAAATTATACTACAAGGCTACTGTGATAAAATCAGCATGGTATTGGCAAAAGAGGTTATTGTTTAAAATGACCCCTTAAACCTTCTTCCCAATTTCCTGTTTCTTTTGCCTAATGATTACTTTAGTTTCACAAGTACGTTAAGGGTTTTTTGCATCAGAGCCCTTTGTATTGCCCAGACAGGGTGTGTGGTGGGTGGGGGTGAAACAAACAGTAAGATCCATTGGTGGCAGGTAGGAGGGCTGGGTGAGGAAGGCATTGGGCCTACTTGGCTTTGAACTCCATTTACTTTCCTCCACTGCTCTCAGTGGTCTGTCAATTGGACCAAAAATAGCCTCAGAGGCTGAGAAAAGCAGCTGGGGCACGGAGAACATAAACAGTAGCAGCTATCATTAATGAGCAGTCATTTATGTCCTTCTTCCCAGACTCCCCAGTCTGGGAAGTTCTGCATTTGAACCCCAACTCTGAACAACAGGAACAGAAAGAGAAGCAGATATAAATTAAAATTCTTAGGATTAGATCCACCTCTGTTCTACAACTCCCATTGCAGTTAGAGCAACTTTCCAAAACATAAGACTGAGCATGCTCACCTTCCGTTTAAAAGCTTCCAGTTTTCTGTTGTTCTAGGGGTTACAACCAGCTCCCTTAGTAAAGCCTATGTGACATTAGTCAGCCAGAACAGCTGTGCCCAGCCACCTCCCAGACTCATGGCATAAGCTTATTCCTTACCCTCTAGGCTGTCAGTCCACTTCCCTGCCTTCCCCACCACCACCTTCCCTCTTTCAGGGCCATTCTCTTAGCAGTTGTGATTTCATTCTTATCCAGCTGAGGTCTTGCCTTCATAAGAATGTCAGCTCCAAGAGAGCAGAAAATTGTGGGGCTGGGGATGTAGCTTGTTGGTCAAGCACTTGCCTAGATGCACAAAGCCCTGGATCTGATCCCCAGCCCTGAGAAAGAGGGGAAAAAAAGAATTGCATCTGGTTTTGCCAATGAGTTTATTCCAAAGCTCAGTACTTCGCACATCATGGACACTTGGTCACAGTCTGTGTGAATGCAAAGCTTATAAAGGGCTTTAGGTTTCTTGTAACTACCCAGAGCAGTGTGACTTGGAGATACAGAAATGGTTCCTATCTATACATGCATTAATCTAATGAACATTTATTCCATGCCTGCGACACTGGGGAACATAGGATAAATGAGATAAGCAAGCATCTAACCAATCCCTGGGGGCTGAATCGCATTCCCTCTGTACTTTATATGCAATCGGCAACCTACTACACCCTGAGTGTAAGCATCCACTGAAATTTTTAAAGCTGTGTGCTACTTACTTAGCTTTGCTGTTTACATTCATCACGCACATATTACTTAAAAATTTTAATGTTAGAAATAAAAATCATTCCACATCATTAAAAGTTTAAAAGATAATTATCATGCTTTCAGAGATGTGTCCTGATTCTGGGACTAAGAAAATTACTGTCAATAAATCCTTTATGATTTTATGCATACTAAAAAAAACAATAAGGTAAGAATTTTACAATATAAAAATAATTGAAAGATATAGAGAAATTCCAAAAATCATTCTCCAAGATTAATGTGACCATTAGATAAATTGTACATTTTTTATATTATAATGCAAAATGCATAAGGGGAAATGGAAATAAAACTATACACACACACACACACACACACACCCCAAAGCTTCTCAAAGTCTTTCAGAAGATAATAAATTGAAAAAGGACCGAGTTTGGGAGATTGTTTCTGCCCACTGGACTTGCCTTTGCTGATTTCCTTACCTGCTTTGGCTGTTGCAGGATGTTCATGTGATCTACCTCAGAGGCTGTGCTAGTCATCCAGTTACCAAAAGTGCGGGAATCATCATCCTCATTTTATAGAAAGAGAAAGCTGAATCAGAAAGTTTAAAACACATTTAAGCAGCAGGCATGGTCATGTGACCTCAGATAGCATGTTCCTGACATCATCCCAAGCTGCCCCAAACTATCAAGAACAGGTTCTGGCTGGCTCCATACATGTAAAGTCTGGGATATGAATGCAAAAATTAAATGAATTGATGTAGGTTTGAGGCTCCATTTCAAGACTGAAAGTGGGATTCCTAATGCCCTCTGGAGCCCTGGAGAGAAAGAGCAAAAGTCTGAAGGCCTTTTCATCTAGCTCTGTGAAGAAAATCAATCTCCCCGGCAGGAGGCACTTGCAGCTTAGCTGGAGGGTGATACAAATGTAGACACCTGCAGGGCCAGACATCTTGCCCTAGGAGGGTGGGGAACTGCCCCAGATGTGGTATCAAGAAAAGCAAGGTCAGTAGGTAAATGTTTCCCCTAGGGTGTTTGAGAGTCTGGAATTTCCATCCAGGAAAAGTAATTCCCTTTGGTTACACTGTTTCCCCCGAGGAATCTCCTTTAAAATGCATAGGACCCTAACAAGGCAGTTAAATCATTCATTCCTTTGCTTATTTGGTCCACCTGTGAGCAGTGGGCCCCTAACCTAAAAGTCCCTGCTTTCTCTTATGATTCAAATTGATTTTCTTCACTGCATGCCTAGAATGAACAGTTTTGATGTTCCCATCCATAAAATGGGGATAAAGATAATGACTACTTAGTAAATTTTCTTTAAAGGAAAGGAATCAACCATGCATTTGCTATAAACCATACCTGGCATACGGATTGCTTATCATTGAGGAGTAGCGTTTTAACGTCTCTACACTGAAGTTATTTTATTTCTAAAATAAAACTACCAATGCTCTAAAGTGGGAAATGCCTGTTTTTCCCTGATTCAGCCAACAGAGATCAGTTGAGTGCCCCTGTCTGATGGACATGATGTAGTGGTGACCATAATACATTCATCAAGTTTGTACTTTAGAGATCAAAGCAGACATTATTGACAATTATGGTCAAACAGTGACAGTCATGACACACACACTGAGTATGCTGAAGGAAATGAACTATACCAGTGGGGCCTCAGTGGGACTTTCTAAAGAAATGACATTCAAATTGACTCTAAGATGAGGAGTTGGACAGGTCAAGAGTTGGGTGTGGGGGAGCCCCAAGGGCCAGAAGACAAGCCCTAGGAATAGTGAGAAAACAAGTGAGAGTGCGGAAAGAGTGGTGGAGTGTAACAAACAAGTGGAGACCAGGCTAACTTCCTCCAGGGCTCAGGAGGTCACATTGGAGGCTCTGTACTTCAGTCTATGAGAAATAGGCTGCTCCCAGGTCACAAGCATGGGGAAATGTGAAAGGATTTCCCAACCTCATAGCATTGCTGTTGTTGCTATGTAGAGACAGCACAAGCCACATAGAACAGGTCTCAGAGAAAATGAAAATAGGCTTAGAGGCCACGGTACCCATCCAGGAGAGAAGGTGGGGTCAGGGGGCTGGTTCTAGAAGGAAGGAGGATAGGACATAAGTAAGAGTTGTGCTGATGAAGAGTCAGCAGGACAGGCAAATAGAAAATGCTTCAGCTCTCTCCACTCCCTTCTTCAGTTTGTGAGCAGCCTGGCCAAGAAGGATATAAAGTGACTTTATGGTTCTAGGGGAACAGCAGCATTTTGGGAACCTCTTTGGGGCCTTGGGCCCACTCACTTCTCCAGACTCCAAGGAGGACTACACAATACCTGGGTCTGGGGTTTCCAGAAGCAGGGTCAGTCTTCCTCAGCAACAGGAATCAGCTGGGACTTACTGGGCACTGGCTTCCTGCAATCCAGTCTGAGCATGCTTCAGTCTCCGGTCCTAATACTATTTGTCTCCAGAGATGATGGGCACTTAGCTTCAGAGAAGCACAGGAAATTTTCAGTGAGGAGAGGGAGGCAGATTAGAGATAAGCCTCAGGAAAGCTGCAAGCTTTGTTACTGCGAAGACCAAATATCTCTGCTGTGTGCAGAGGTGACTGTAGCCAACTCACGGGGATATAGACAGCCTTGGGATACTCCTGGCCACGTGGCAAGGGGCCACACGGTTTGCAAATGTTGCGTAAATAGGTCAGCCCACGCCTTTAGGAGCATCTGTTCTCAGAGGCCTTAGTCCAGCTCCCACCATTGCTCTGAAGGTACCAGTGCCTCCAGAGCATTCTTCCCTCTTCCTGGTGCCTCTCTGCCTTTTCCTACTTCTCTATCAGATTCCACTGTTACAAGAGTAGATAAGTGTCAATAGTAAATTTTAAGATTTTCTTGTGAGATTGGCAGAAACCTAGAAGACTAATAATATCAAATGCTGGAGCATACACCGGGAAACGCAACGTTATCATTCACTACAGAATGTGTAACCTAGGGATTCCTTTTTGAAAAGCAATTTGGCAGCATCTATTAAAATTACAAGTATGAATTCCTTCTGCACAACAATTCCACTTCCAGGAATGAAGCTTGCAAAAGTATTTCTTCATGTACCAAATGTTAAAAGTTGTCTGTAGCTATTCATCAAGGATAATAGTACAAAGCTGGATACAACTTAACTATCCAAAGCAATGGGTAAGTGTCGGTACATCCATCCTGGGAAATACTATGAAGCCAGTAAAAGAAGTAAAATTAAACCTAAATGATTTCCAAGGCGTGTTATATGACAGTAGCAGAGCAGCTTGACTGTGCGCACATATATTGATCTTTATTTCTACAGAGATTGATCCGAAGGTATGTAAGCCAGCAAGCACACAGGAAAGAAGACAGAAAGTTGTACCATAAAATCACAGTAGACATCTCCAGGGACAGGAGCAGTGTCTACAGGAAGAAAGAGGGGAATATCCAAAATCTGCAGGTATCTACGGCTCCAACAATAGTCAGATTACCAGAAACAGAAAGTAGGAAGGTGGTCACCAGGAGCTGCAGGAGGGAGAAAAATAAGAAGTTTGTTTAGGGAGTAGAGTTGCTGTTTGGGACAATGTAAAAGTGCTGGGGATGGATGGTAGTGACAATTACAGAAAACTATGAATGTGCATAATGTCATCAACCTGTATGCTTCAAAAGGTGGAAGTGGCAAACTTCAGATTAAGTATATTTCACCAGAATAAAGAACAAGGATTATTCCAAAATTTCCAACCACTGATTTCCAGTACCAGGCATTTGGGAACAAGGGAAGATCCTGTTTGTAAATAATGGGCTCTTAATACTAAGAGGCAACAGCAGGTTTAACGCATCCTCCTCCCTCTCACGGACTCCATAACCACAATGGCAACCAAGTATTTACAAGCTGAGTATCAGTCTGAGGTCCCAGCCTGAGGACCCTTTGTAATGGATCCCTCCAAACCCCCTACAGTAAATGGTGTGAATTGAGGGACGGGCTCATAACTGTCATTTAAGAAATAAAAGGAGCACAATGATTTAGCGTAGTTCTCATATAGTCCTACTTGGAACCAATAGCTAAGTGAATGCTCTAGCAGTTTATAGCATGCAATTGCTTCATCGCTGAATAAAGGCCATTTTTCTGTCCAGTGGCATCTTTGAGACAAAGTCCCTAAGGACACCGAGTCACCTCAGCAAATGAGACTAGAATTAAACTACCTGGTGCCCAAACATGTCACATGTGGCATCTGCACATCAGGACTTGAAGCCCACTGTACCAAGCAGATGGGACCACACTGATTACATTCAGCCTGAGCACTTTGCAGAAGAAATCAAACAAACACAAACAAACCCAAGTCCCATAATGTTTCACTGCTTTTCCACAGACATCTGTCAAAAGAAAAGAGAGGGGAGGTTTATGCAGGGAGGAGAAGGCCAGGTCAAAGGTGGAGAGAGAGAGGTTCCAGCCCTTGCCAAGAACTCAGGGCAGGAAAGCAAATGTCACTGAGAGAAAGTCCATCTTTGCCACAGGTAACTAAATATTCCCTGCCCTGGATGTTTACAGACAGCTGATTTATGAGTCCTGACAAAGCAAAAGGGACATTCCTTGAGTTACTGCCCATTTAGATGAGGGGATAAAACCTTTGTATTTACTCTCAGCACTTTTAATATCTCAAACGAATACTAATCAGGGATGTTTGTTGAGAATGAGTATACCATTTTCTGCTGTATCTCATGTCATCTGAATGACCTTGCATTTGAGAACTGCAAGGCAGGAGTTTGTTCGGTCTCCAGGAAATCATGAAAGTCTAAATTAGCAAATTCAAACTGCCCGAGCTGCAAAATATAGAACAAAGCATTGAGAAAGGTGCAAAACATAGCATTTGGCAGGAAAAAGGGTTCACCCTTGACTTTCTTAAAAGCCTGACATATTCTTCATAACACCAAAGGGCAGAATGAAAACAGTGTTTTCTATTGAGAATAGCGGTTGACTGGCTCTGGGCTGTTCTTCTTCTCAGAGCCAGTGCAAGGCCAGAATTTAGAGCTGGGCTCCCATGTCCCCTCTTGCCTCTTGCAACCTACAAGAAAGCCCCCCACTGCCAGTCCAGGGCCTTGGGATTGCAGCCCCTCACTTTACAGAAGCCCTTTTCCCTGCTTGAGCAGAGATGAGATCTCTCCTCTTAGCATCTACATCTCCACTCTGTATCCCATACACTGCTGCAGTGAGCCAGCCCCCAAGTCCTCTCCCTCCTCCCTGTTACTGCTTTTACAAACAGCACTCACTTTTCTCTTTTGCAAACTTCTCCAGGCAAAACATCAGAGGAGACTTGAGTGAAGTGACTTTTGCAAGCACTAGAGCCCTACCCGGATATCCTTGTCAACATTTCCAGCCTTTTTACCCAAAGAGTTTCTTTGAAGCAAAAACTTGAAAAAGCAAATGCCTCCCTTAGCCCCACTAATACCACTCTAAGCTGTTAATGATCAATTACCCTTGCTATGCAGGAAAGCAAAACGTCCGCAGCAGACTTTGGAGAAAAAGGTTAAAGAGGAGAGGGAGAAAGAATAAAGTAGGGAGTTAGCAGGGAGAGGCAGGGAGAATGAATATGAGAGAGAACAGAAAGACAGGAACTACGTTGGCCTTGCAGCACTCAGAAGACAGAAGCAGGAAGATCACTCTGAGCTCAAGGCCGGCCTAGGCTACACAGTGAACTCAAGGTGAGCCCAAAGAACATAGCAAGAACCTGACTCAAAAAATAATTCTTGTCCTCCAGTACACTTTTACCAAATGTGGATATGATATAGGTGATATAGGCACATACATAAATATACACAGGGGACCCATGTTCATTGAACAGCCAGAAAGCTCAGAGAACCACCTGATACCTTCCCCTGACCATGAGCAAATCCTGCAATTTCTTCATCTAATGACTCAATCAGTCACCCACCATCTCCTCTCCACATGGACACAACCAACATTTGGTTAAAAGCACTCCCTTTTTTTTTTACAAGCAGCCCAATAAAGCTGAGTGAAAATATCAAAATTCTCTGTAATCTAAAACCTCAGACTGCAGAGTCGTCACATATAATACTTTCTAATTGTGACCAGGACCCAGATGGAATAACCTAATAAAATGAGGGGCAAACAGAGCTATAATGCATGTGGCCCAGTGGTCTGATGCGGAAATCTCTTCTGCAGAGCTGAAAAATTCCTATAGGCATTTTCCAGACTTAACCTGGCCTGCCCACGCTTTAGCTTGAGTCTCCACCACTGCCCACCTCTGCCCCCCAAGTCGGTCCCACAGCTCATCATATCAGCTCATGTTTAAGTCTTTTTTTCTTTAATATGATGAGCAAAACACAAAGCCTCCTCTGACTACCAATATCAAATGCAATTTAATCATTTATTTGCCTTTTATCTACTGTGATTAAAACAGGAAGCTGACTTCTCTCACACACTGATGAGTCCTCTGAATCTCACATCTTTTGAACTACTGTCCTTAGGCTGCACTAAGGAGGATCAGGCCCTTTTCTCAAGTGGTGATAAGGAGAATGGACGGAGAACCCTGGGAAAGATAAGAGAAAGGAGATGTGGATTATTCCATCATCGCCTCTGGTAAGAAAAAATTGTATGAATGTGTTTCACTTGAGCAGCAACTTCATAAAGCACCTTCAGGCAGACTCTGAGGATAAGCAGGGAATCAGCTGTTGTCCCCAGTACACACAAAGAAAAAATCAAGGGTCAGTGAAGTCAAAGAATTTGTACCACGTCTTGATGACTTGCAAACCCAAATATATCGTGCAACCTCTATTTGAGTCCCCTCTGTCTTTTGTTTGAAAAGCTACTAAAACACCTGTTTGGATCTACCTTTCTTGCAAGATTAGGGATCACACACAGTTCTCCGCACTTACTATGCAAGCTTGCCTGACTGTACGCTGCTCCCGCTGGCTGCCTGGTGTCAGCGGCATCAACATCTGGGGAAGGCTCTGAGTGTGAGCCCCAGTCTGCAGCCAGTCCTCATGTGGGTGAGTTACCTGATTAAAAAACTCCCTCTGAAGTACCCTTAGTGGACTTCAAGGAGATAAGTAGCTCACTAAGATCCACCACTAGTTAGTGATAGCATCTGAATTTGAACCCCAAACAGGTGTCATTCTAGCTCTTATGACATGCATAACAAAGTGGGATTGACAGATTCTCAGAATCCCCTGGTACTTAGGAAGTATTTGTATGATCAAGAATTGTCAGCAAGAAAGTCTCATGCACCTTTTAATGGTGTCAGGCATGATCTCGGGAAACAAACCTTTAAAGCTCCACAGATGAGAGGAGTTGTGGCCTTAAAATTGTCCCTAATGCAAGTCATAAAGGCCCTGTCTCCACAAAGAATTCTAGCTTTGCTCAAAATGGACCTCCAAATTTTAATGCAAGTAACCCTGCTCTTCCCTATCCTGTCTCTGACATGGTATATTAAACCTAAAACTAGTTCATCCCCAGCAGGTATAGCTCTGGCATGGCCCCAGATTCTGCTTCTGCCCAAATGTTTCAGAAATAGGTAACCAAAGGAAGTTAAATATCTCTAATATCAATATGGTTTGCTATGCCCTCAACAAATGTAGGAAACATTATAGATTACACAGTCTCCATAATTCAGGTCAACAGTTTGTTAAGCACAGATGAGATCCAGCACTGGCACAAAGGTGACAGTCTGATGACGGTACCAATCACCCTGATGGAGCTCTGATTCTGTGCCACATACCGTGGCAATCCCACTATGGGCAATGACTTATTTACTTCTCATTAACCCCAAGAGGTCTGTGTTATCATTACCCCCATTACAGGTAAGAAAACTAAAGCCAATAGCGATTTTAAAATTTGCCAATGGTTAAACAGACATCCAGGCAAGATACAACTCTTATCTGCTTGATTAAAAGTCTTGGGCTCATACCTTGGGGTATAACTGTTAAGTTAGACAAGCCAGTGAGAAAGATCCAACTGTTTGAGACTGGCTCCAACAAACACAAGCAGTCAAGTGCTTATTTCAGACTCCAAGGCTACACAATGATGCTGGGTCCTGGCAAACAAACACTGGAAACAGGCTCCTTTATAGAACAGTTTCTGTTCTGGGGCCAGTTTCAGACACTATATAAGCTGAGTTTTCTCTGTGTATTTATGGAACTTTCTCAGGCATAACAGGAATAAGAGCACTCACCCGCTGTAGAGGGAAATGGAGATGAAGTGTGGGAGAAACACTTAGCAAGCAGTTGGCTTGGTGGCTGGGGACAGAGGAAGAGACCCATGCTCTTCCTTCCCTGCTTTGAGTGGAATGAAACTCATTGACTCTGGCTCAGCCACTTCCTAGGCTCCTTCTCTAGCAGTTTTGTCCAAATATTTGAGTCCTTCACTTTCTACATCTGCTTCCTTCTCAATATGCTATTTTTCCCTAGAGCAGTATAAGAATGGATTGGAAGAGCACACAGTAGTATACTCGGGAGACACAACTGGGCTCACGAGATCAATATCTTCTTGTGGTGCATCCCAATCTATTTGTAGATCCCTACTGATAAAATAACAAGGAAATGGCAGGGACTCAAAAGAGCTCTAGTGAACAAATTAGTGGTTCTGGATTCTAATTCCGACCAACTGGATATGTAACCTGAGTCCCTACCTCTTTGATTATGAAATGGGAGGAAACGCAGTCATCTTTCAAGTTTCTTTTCAGTTTTGAGCCCTAGAATTACTTTAGCTGAAATATGGCCCAAACTATCATCGAAGACAAATGTTTCATACTGCATGTTCTTATATTTTATATATTTCCCTCTGCTGAAGTGACGCCTAGATAAGCCCCAACCACCATGACTTACCTTCCTCCATATGAAAGACTGATTTAGCTACTTTAACATGACCACTGTAAAACCAGACTGGATAACATAGATCTTCCCAGTAGATTTTTTGCTAGGGATGTAGCTCAGCAGTACAGCGCCTGCCTGGCAAGCGCAAGGTCTTGAGTTTGATTCTCAGTACACAGAAAAAAGAAGTGGATTTTTTTTTTTTTTTTTTCCTCTGATGTCTTACTTAACCAAAGGACTCCACTAATCACCAAACTTCTCTTTTGAGCTGCTAGGGACACGCCTAAAGATAACGATACTTTCCCACTTGGGAAAGGTTTCCAAGCAACGAGTCTGAGTCATCTTTCCCACTGGGGTGGAAAATCCAGCCATGCTAGAGAACTGTTGGGGCTTTACCTTATTTTCACATTAATGTTGATTTTTTCAGACTTCTCAGGCAAAGAGACACAGAAAGACAAATAAGAATCCAGTTGAAGTGCTAGACGTTTATTTTCTTTTCTAGCCATTTTAGAGGTGACTGTGGAGTCCCTTCCCAGGAAGGACAAGTCTTCTCACCTTCAGGAGTTTATCACTACTCCTGGGGCAAAGTGACAATCTGTTAACAAAGAGCTATTGTAATCAAAGGAATCTAACAGAAAGGCTTCCATTGCTGCAGCTTGGGAAAGAAAGTTTTCCTTTCCCTAACTATTAATTAAAGTACTTATGTTTAAACCAGGAATATTTCAATGACATCAGAATAGGGACCAGCCCTAAGCCTTTGTGAAAACTTAAATTACCTCTTGAAAATGTTTTGTTAACTTTCAATTTTCTTGCACTTTCCATTTTTCAAAAAAATACCTTGTTACCTTCTCTTTGAGTGGCTGTTTTGATTCAGTCACCCAAAGGAGTTTTCTTTTTTTATTTTTAGTTTTTTCAGGAGGCAACTTTGGAACAATGATATTCTTTGAACTTAGTTGAAGGTAGCTATTTAAAATTTACTAAATTGGATGGACTGAACATTTCAGTTCTGTGGAGCACACTCATCTGATAAGTCTTTGATGCCTATCTCTATCGGTTTGCGGTAAGGACAAAAATTAAAGGCAGGTGGGGAAAGCAAGCCAAAGGCCTAAGAGGCAAATCTAGAACATGTTACAACATTGTTATTATTGGCTGGGGTCAGAGCTCTGCATCTTTCCCTGCATCAGGAGTCAGAGTTTGTTTGGTGACTCAAAAGGGGGGCCCTTATTGGATTCAGATTGGCCTGCGAGCTAAAAGCAGTACAGAGCTCCAGGGAGGCCCCTGTGTCCTGGTGGCCAGAGGACAAAGCCTCAAAGGAAGGAGGATGTGGCTCATAGCTCTTAGAAGGTCCCAACTTCCTGGCTTGTTTGTACATTTTAGCACCTCCTCCCTTCAGCAAAAGTCATCGTTAGTGTTGAAGTTGACAGCTCATTTTGGAAACTGGAATAAGCACTTCTCTTCTCTTCAGGAGATATTTATAAAATTGGGCTCCAAGACTAGAAAGTAACTTTAGAAAAAACAAATGTGATTTTTTTTTAATTCTTTTTTCTTTTCTTTTTTTTATTCTTTTTAATTTGGTACAGGGTCTTGCTACACAGCTCAGTCTCGTAGTGATCCTCCTGTCTCAGCCTCCCCAGCACTGAGATTACAGGAGTGCACCACCATGCCTGGTTTCAGTGGTGGGCTCAGTGTGCCAGGAGTTTCAGGGCCAGCATGGCAGATGGTGTCAAGGATTGAACCCGGGTACTTGTGCTTGCCAATAAGGCGCTTAGCCCGCAGAGCTATCTCCCCAGCTTGCAATTTAAAAAAAAAAAAAAAATCAATTTTCTACTCAAAAAAGGCAATGCCTTGCTCTGTGATGCAGTGTTTCCCTCCTGCTCCCCCTTTCCTGGAACCAAGTAATTGGAGTGATGAAAGAAGAAATATAAAGAAATGGACAGTTGGGAAAGCCAGGCTTCTTGCTGTACTGGTACCATGCTTGGGACCCTCCTCGGCTAGCATGGCTACCTTGAATCTTCTGTCCTCTGTATAGGAAAGTCCTATTTTTTAGGGAAAATCTTCTTTTACTCTAAATATATCCATATTTCCTTCCCAACAGAGTTTACTCCTTAAATAAAACATTGTAAGGACTCAGAAAGGCTCATTTCACACCTTGGGACTCAGACACACCCCTGAGGAGAAAGGTCTGTTATCCCTGTCAAAGTCAAGGCACAGGACAAGGAAAAGAAGAATTCCTTTCACATACTTCATGCCTACACTATTTAGGAGGCTCTAGAGGGACAAACAAAACAAATGACAACAACAAAAAGCAAGGTTTGTATCTGAACCCTATGAAATGTGCTGACAAAGCCCCACCAGTCTTCTGGAAAGCAGCAACTCCTAGTTTGCTGAGCCAGCCTCATAAAACCATTTCTAGGAAGGCTGAGCCAACACCCTAGAATGCTGGAAGCTACCCAGAGCATGGTGTACTGAGAGTAGCCCAAGACATAGTCATGACAGACCCATGGATGGAACGCCTGGCTTTGAGTTCTATGATGTTGCCAGCTGCCCAGCAACTTGACATCAAGTCACCTCTGGTGCATGATAGCCACTATTCCCTCTTGCTTGGGCTCCAAGCTTCGGGCCCCATCCCATGTGGCACTAGACTTTCACTGCTACATGAGATACCAGGGGCCCACCGAAGTTGGCAAGAACAGGATGAGATTCCTTTCTCCCTGGCCATCACTAGCCATGGGATCCCAGCTTTTAAGATCATCTTGTTTCCATACCATCTACACCATCACACTTCACCACAAGCACTGCACAAGGATTATGCCTCGACCTCCTCACCAACACTGGTTAATTTCTTTTCCCAAACTCAGCTCTGACGCCTCTCATCTCCTTTCCTTTTGTTTTCTCCCAATGCTTATCATACTATTAAGAGCTAACTTTCATTAAATGCTTACCTCCACCCAGGGGCTTTATGTGGATTAACTCAATTAACCTTGTTGTGGTTCCCATTTTAATGATGAGAAAATTAACACTGGAGGGTTAGCAACCTGCCCAACCTACCATAGCTAGGAAATTGGGACTCAAGGATAGAATTTTTTAACAACCTGAACTTATGCCCTTGGATAAGTACATTATCCTATCCTGCTGTTGAGACGTTAATCACATCAGGCTGACCCTGACATTCATTTGAAGTCAGAGTGAAAACTGAGGTGGGAAAAAGGGTAGAAGTTCTACAACACCCAGGACAGCCTGCCAAGGGCCGAGCTTCCCTGAGCAAAGGAATTCTGGACGTAGACCACCCATGACCAGAAGACCTGCAAAGTTCATTGGTGGCCCCTACCCTCTACCTACCCCACCAGAAGGCTGATGCTAGAGCCCAGGGATCTGTAACTTTGTCAGTTTTCCTCCCAGGATCTTCTATATGCTAATTTTTGAGAGTCACAGATTGGACAGCCAGAAGACTTCTCCCAAATAATCTATAAAACAGTATTTCTTGGCACTAAATTTTTGTTTGTTGGTTGGTTTCTGTGTTTTGTTTTGTTTTGTTTTGTTTTGTTTTGTTTTGTTTTGTTTTGTGTGAGGAAGGCAATTGGGGAGGTGTTTTCCCACATTGGTCCTCTAGAACAGCAACCAATGCCTTTTAAATACGATTCATTGTGTTCCCTGACAAAAACATTGTTAGTAAAGGAAAACAAAAACAAAAACAAAAACAAAAACAAAAAAATCACCTTCCCAAAAAATTTAAAGGGAGGATAATTCAGTTAACTATAAAGTTATGTGGTTTGTTTTGGCTTTCCTCAGTTTTGTTTTGTTTTGTTTTTGTTTTTTTCTTTTTCCTCCTGGAAAGATTTTTTACATTAGAGCCTGTAAGACCCACATTCCTTAAAGTGTTCTTGCCCTGCAGTGTTTTAGAAAACCTGGGGCTGGGAGGTCAGGGCTCGCTCTTAGGAACTGCCTACAAGAGAAGCCATGTACAGTCAAGCTTCTGGAAAAGGGCTGTGCTCTAGCGATAGTGTCAGGCAAACATACAGAATTTTAGACCTTCAAAGAACATTACTGATTATTTGGAGGTGACTCCAGTTTACAGAATACAGAGGTGAGGAGTCTGCCATTACTAAGAACAAAAAATGGGGCTTCTGAGTCCTGGCCTTGATTCTGGAAAGCAGTGTTTCCTGAGAGTCATTTATTTATATGCCCTTTCACAGTTTTATTTCCTGTCTGCCTCTCCTTTTTCACTATGTTATTATTAACATCTGTCTTTAGATCATCTCATGTTTTAACTCCAATTTATAGAAGAAGCAAGTTCTGATTTGTTAGTGTAAATGGAAAATCAACATCAGTTGCTAGAAATAGAAGGCCCCGATTTTCCCTATTTTAGCCCTGGAACTTAGAGACCAGATAAATTCCGATAAGCCAGGACACCCTATTGCTAAATTATAGAGATAGAATAGAGCACCTGCCTGAGACCCTAAGCCTGTGGCCTTCTTTCTCTTTGTCAAAGGGGAGATTAGCAAGTGTTAGAGGGCTGTGAGAGCCTCACTACTGATCAGCTGAGATTCAGGATGATTCATCTGAGGATTAAAAGGAGTACTGAAAAGGGAATGTAATTGAAAATGTAATTTAACACCCCCCCCCCACCTGCCACCTCACCAGCCCTCGGGTGGGCCCTGATCCTCCCGCCTCAGGCTGTTTCCCACCCCAGCAGTTTCTCTCCAAGGACTGTTTGAGGTTGTGCTGTGCAGACACTAGACCCTGTCGCACAAAGGAATTGGCAATAGACACCCTTTCTAGCACAAAGATAATGAGGGGACAATTTTGTCTTTTCTTGTCTTTTCCTTGTAGTAGTTCTCAAGCTGCAAAGCAAGGAACTGTACATAGGTAAAATGCCTTAAATTATTCCTTTGCTCGAATATCTTGTCTCCTGCTGCCAATAAAACAAAGTGTAAATCCCCCAGTCCAGCATGTAAGACCTTCCACTACCTGATCCCAACATACCTCTTACACAGCCAAAGTCCTGCATTTATAACTAGACTTAGATCCTTCCAATCCAGTTGAATCTCTAGCCAACCCTAACCGGTTATAACCACCCAGAGACACCAGACTCACCAGGGATATAGGATTCTCAGCTAGGGTGATCTTTAGAATGACTCAAGGAGCTCTAGAAACTCCCAAAACCTGGGCTTCACCTAAGACTCATAGAATCCAGACCTCCAAGGGGCAGAACTGAGGCATTGTTAGTTTGAAAAGTTCCCAAAGTGATTTCAACATACAACCAATTGCACTCTGGAGTCTCACCTCATACATAAAAAGAAATAACCTTCAGGGGCAAAGCGATTTGACTTGGGGATCTCAAATACATACTCAAATTGCAATAGAAAAACAGATTTAATGACCAGGACTAGTTCAGCCTCCATAACCTATAGATATAAAAACAGAAATCCCAAGGTGCTAAATCATAGAACCTATGTCAAAAGCCAGTTAGCAGCAGAACTGAAAGTGATAAGCACCCATCTAGATTCCATGTCCCATGCTCCTCCAGGGCACTACCTGCCTTCTAGCATTCCCTCCCTCCAACTCTTGTATGTATTTCGGCACATCATACACACCAATGATCCCTCCATACTCTGGTCTCCTCAGGTGGGTGTTACTGCCCCCACCTGGAATCACTGTGCTATTTCTTCCCGTTTAATTTAGGCTTAGGCTTCATTTCCTTTAGGATTCATCCCTCTTCCTGCTGTGGCTTTCTCAGTCACCACTCCAGCACACTCAACTCCTGCGTTCTCTTGACCTCTGTGGCATATATGGTCACAGTTTCAACACCGAGTTATTCTTTAACAACACACAGGATAGACACTCCCAGAGGGCAGAGACCAAAGCTTATGTTCTACTCATATCTGCCTGGAGCACTCAGAGTAAGCACTTGGCAAGCACTCTTACATCCCAGACAGAAAGCCTCTAGGTTCAGCAAAGGGTGCCTTGTTGAAAATCACCTTTTGGGCCACTTTCAGAAATCTGTTACAAGGGGGAGGAAAAAAGAAGAATTACTTTTTATGTTTCTCTTTGCCTATTTCATTTTAAAAGCATGGCCTTGAGGTTTATGTCACCTGCAATCAAGTGGCAGTGAAATTGATGCCCGGAATACCTAACTTTTCAAGAGATCACCGTCACATATGCATAGATATTATCCATGTCTTCTTTGTGAGCTCTCTTTCAGCAAATGTCAATAGCTTTTCAGAATAATAGATAGTCCTGGGCAATTGCTGCACTGTACAGTGCTGCTGGAAACTACTCATTCCTAGAAATAAGCAGAAAAATCCTCCTAATGCCTAAGGGAATAAAAGAGCCTACACCACGGCAGCTCTCCCTATTTACCTCCTCAGCCCTTAGCTCAGTTGGTGTCTTCAAATTGAAAAACGCTAACACTGCCAAGCCTGGGTTTCAGGTTTCTCATTAGCAAGAGTCTTCAGTCTCTAATTGGTTTTATTAGAGCTTTACTAAGCCACGTGGATATTTTGTATGCAAATAAGTGGCCAAAGCATAAATTAGTGGCTGTATTAGTGATTGACACTGAGGAGCCCAGGCTGGTAGAAATGCATAATGGCACAGTCACTTTGGAAAGAAGTCTGGTGGCTCTTCAGAAGGTTAAACATAGAGCTACCCTATGATCCAGCAACTCCTCCTCTAGGTACATAGCCATGAGAAAGAAAAATATGTATGTCCATACATAAGCTTCAGCACAAGCATTCATAGCAGTGTTATTCATACCAGCCAAAAAGTAGTGACAACACAGTGTCCATCAGATGGTGAATAGGTAAATAAAATACAGTAGATTCATAAAATGGAACATGTAGCCATAGAAAGGTAGGAAGTGCTGACACATACTGAAGTACAGAGGAACCCTGAAAACCTTATGCTAAGAGAAAGGAGCCAGTCATAAAAGGCTACATGGAGGCTGGGGAGATAGCTCAGTAGAATAAGCACTTGCCTGGCAAGTGCAAGGTCCTGAGTTCAATCCTCAGTACTGAAAAAAAAAAAAAAAGGCTATATGGTGTTTGGTTCCAGTAATGTGAAATCTATGTAGGCAGAAAGTAGACAAATGGTTTTCTCAGACTGAGAGGGACCGATGGGTTGAGAAGGCAAGGAGAGAGGTTGCCAGTGGTACAGTTTCATTTCCCAGAGATGAAAATGTTCTAAAGTCAACTGTGCTGATGGCTGTACACCTACCTGGATATATTTAAAGCCTCTATGCTTTATACCTCAATTCAAGTGTGAATTACATCTCAATAAAGCTATTGTACACACAAAAAAAGTTTTAAAAGAAGATTGAAAATTCCAGTGCTTCACACCCTTCCAAGCAGTGTAATCTTCAGCCTCTTGTTTAGCCTCGCTAGGCGCCACTTAAATGTCTCTGCATTATTTCAAGAATTAAATAAAATCATTCAAGCAAAAGATTTAAATTCATACTAGCCCCTCAATAAACCTTAGCTCCTTTTTCTATTATGTCCTCACTTCTAGAGAAAGGGTGCTCTTCCAGGACGTTCATGCCACGAATCTAACTGCTTTCCATACGTGTGAAGCGCAACACTGCTGCCACCACAAAGGGGATTCAGGAAGAAGGAGAAAGGAAGCTTCCCCAGAACCCTTCCTTCTCTTAGTACTCAGCCCAGCCCCACCCCCTCCTTGCCTCTACCCTCATCAATTATGTGCAAAAGGACTTACAAGCTTTCTTTCTCTCCTCTGTGCAATTTCCACTCAGTGAACTGCTGTTGAAGACCCTGAAGCAACATTCCAGAGCTTCTGGAAGCTTCGAGAACCAAGAGGAGCAAAGTGTGCTTAATTAAACAGTGGCTGAAAGGCCAAAGGAAGGATGTGTTCCTGCCAGGTGCACCCTGCACATCTTCACGGGCAGAGAAAAATTCCATTCTGAAGGGCACTGAAGCTATTGCTATCAAAAGCAGCCAGCCAGTGAGAAATTCCGCTCTGTGCAGCAGCTAAGCTAGCTTTCATTACAGTTGAGAAGTATCACCACATAATGCAACTCAAGTCTTCTCTCCTCTCTGAAGACTTTCTGAGAATGCTATCCCTCCACAATTACTCCCACCACTAAAGTTCTATAGGATTAATGCGACAACATACAAAATCACCCAGCACTTTAGCAGCTGCTCAGAAATTGTCTCATAGTTCTCCAGTACTCCTGGTTATTGGCAGGGGTCCTTGGGCTCCCAGAATCCTCTCCTCTGTGCTAAAATATATACATTGTCCATTTCCCCAACCCATCTTTAAGCCCAAAGAGAACAGGGATCCCATTCCCATTCCCGTTCTTAGAATCATGAGCTTTTCGGTGATAAGGTAAGGCTCTTAAGAAGAGCCAATAAACATTTATCTACAATGTCAATAAACATTTATTTATGATGGTGATACCCATTCTTCCCTTTTTTCCTTTTTTTACATGTATGTGGGGAAAAGTAGCACTGTAAATATCTCATACTTTAAAGGTTGACTATTATTCAAGTTTCCAATCACAGTTACAAGAATAGGTGGAGTATACCTGTAAGCAGGCTCAGGGGCCAGAGATTTGATCCCTGGGCCTGCCATCCCAGTTCCACCCCAGGGGTGCACTGAAATGGCAATTGAGACTGGGCATGGTGGTGCGCACCTGTAATCTCAGCTCTCAGGAGGCCGTAAACAGGAGGATGAATGCAAGTCTGATCTAGTAGTGAGACCCTGAACACCCTGTAGACCCGGTTCTGCAAAAAAAAAAAAAAAAAAAAAAAAAAAAAAAAAAAAAAAAAAAAAAAAAAAAAAAAAAAAAAAAAAAAGGAATAGGTGGAGTGATTGATTTTTGAAAATTTTCTATTAGTACATGTTTGCAGTACATAATGATTAAATTTATCATGGAGTGTTGGTGCATGCACATAACACATCTTAATTCTTTCCTTGTCCTCTAACCCTCTTGTTCCTCCCTGCTGGAAGGAGTGATCTTTTAAACAGTGGAGTTAGACAGTTATGCTTAAGGCACTGAAGGGATAGCTCAGCAGAATAAGTGCCTGCTTAGGCAAAGCCCAGGGACCAGGGTTCGATCCCCGGCACCACATGTGGTGCCAGCCCTACCCCTGGCCATGCTGAGCTGGCCACCAAGACCTGGTATAGTGGCACATGCCTGGAATCCCAGCACTGGGAAAGCTGGAAACAGAAGGACCACTACGAGTCTAAGCTACATAGTGAGACCCTGTACCAAATACATTAAAAGAAAAAGAAAGTCATATTTAGTGAAGGAGAAAATGTATACAAAAGGAAAGTTCATAGCTAATTTAGTTGTCTTCACCCTCCCTCAACCTCCGTCCAAATGCAGTTATGAATTGAAGGCTGAAAGATAAGCTCCGGAGTCTGAAAGAAATGAATTTCACTCCAGGCAACTTCTTTCTTGTTAGACATGTTACACAGCAAATCTGAGCCTCGGTTTCTTTGCCTGGCATTTGTGGTATAGAATCTACATTTTACTATTATTGTGAAATAAAAGGTACACTGCTCAGTAAGTGGCAATTATAATTACTGCTGTGCCTTAATCAGAAACTTTTAGGAGACCCTAGAGAACCCTGTGAGCAAAAAACTTCCCTCTTACAATCTGCATTATCTTGGACAAGTCGTTGCTTGCTTAACTATAAAACAAGAGCAATGACTTTGCAATTTTGTGACTGTGACAAAGGCCACTAGCTTCCTGTCATATATCCCCTTTCCTCTTCCTGCTTAGTGTACCGTGAGGCCACATTTGCCACCCATCCTTGGGGTCAAGGGTACCCAAGAAGCTCAAATCTAGTCAACACACTGAGAACAAAATAATCATGGCCAGAATCATCAGAACCTTCCACACTTGCTTCTCTGTGCTTCCTCCACTCACTCCCTCTGGACAATGACATTGAAAACAAATATGGAATAAAATGGGCTACAGACGACAAAGGTCCCTGAATCTCTGAGGGGTATACGGCATCTACTGTCCATTTATCTCATCTTAGAATCTGACTGACCCTTGTTGAAAAGGAAAAGAAAAATAATGTGTTGGGCTAAATTCTGAAATTTAGGGTCCAATTGTCACAGTAGTTTATGCCTAAACCTCAGTAAGACTTATTGATACAGATTCTGTACCAAGATTTATATATATCAGGTTAAAAAACCTCAGTAATAATTTATTCCCTTTAATTCATGGGTCTGCTAACCACCTGAAATACATTAATTTTTCCCTTCTTTGGAGCAAAGTTTTTGAGGAATATTTAAATGTACAAATTATGGCTAACTCCCTTTAGCTTATTATTAAGCAACATTTTTGAGAGAGATCTGCTCATTTACAAATTTAAATTGTTCTGTGTTCTGCATTATGAAGGCGGCCTCTGTGCCTGAGTAGAAACTAAAGGAGGGAGAAGTACAGTTGGGTGTGGTGGCAGGTGTCTATGATCCAAGCAGTCTGGGAGACTGAGGCAGGAGGGTCACATATTTGATCCCTGACTGGGCCACTTAGCAAGGCCTTGTCTCAAAACAAAAAGTAAAAATACAAAAAGTCTTCCAGTGTCACTCAGTGCAAAGGCCCTGGGTTCAATCCTCAGTACATCCCTATCCTCCCCCCCCCCAAAAAAAAATGTAGAAATCCTGGAGCGAAGACACCACCTCACATAGGGAGAAAAAGGCCCTTCCAAGTTGCTTGGCACAATTCAAACACTGATATTCTTAGGTCCATTGTTGATTTCGAGTGGTAGCAGAGGCACAGAAAAGGTGTTTTATCTTTGAAGGTTCGTTTGAGGAGATGTCTACTTCTCTGGTTGCTTGCAACAGCCTGAATTAACCAGCACACTCTTGCCAAATTTTCCAATCATGTTTTAACACCTCTGAGCAATTGCCTGGCAGGCCTGCCCCTTAATTGGACGGCTCCCAGTGACACTCACTTTTGAGACAATGCCAGCAAGCAAAGCTGCAAACCAGACACACCCATCGTTCAACCCATCCCTCTTCTTCCCCAGCCTGGGAATGTACTGTGGTTCAGGACTGAGCTCTGACACTATCAGTGGCTGACTTCAACACAACCATGTGTGGGATCCCGCCCCACATTTCTAATGACTCACTTGGGAGAGGAGGAATGATAAGGTGGGAGAAATACAATCTACATGACTGGGGGAGAAATGTTTCCAGAAGACATGTCTATTAAATTAATATACACTCTCATAAGAACATTGGAACAATTCAATATTGAGCTGAGGAAGTGACAGGAAAGGGTTTTACTGATGAGATAACCTACCATCGGCGGCTTTCTGCAGTTTTTATTCCTCTTCTGTTTTTTAGTCTTCCTGCTGGACACTTTTTCCTCAGGGATAATGTGTGTGTTCGTGTGTGCATACACATGTGTGTGCATGTGTGTACACATGCACAGTGTGTGTATGTCTGCATTTGAACTGTACCTGCACAGCTACAGGATCTACAGTGTGTTTCAGTATTCTGTCTCGCCACATTGAACAAACCATGAATTTATATGACAGTGTTTCCATTTCAAGGCTAAATCATATTGAGAGAATAAAAAACTATATGTATTTCTTCAGGTGTTTATATCTGAGCAGAAATACTGACATTGTACAAAATCATTGTAGTGAAAAGCATTTTTGTGACAGAGCACACAGATCTGAACAGTGGAGAAAAACAACTTTAATTTAGAAAACTCACACCTCCTAGACCTTTTCAGTAATTTATAATACTTTGTGTCTTTCTATGTCATTCTTCAGTGTGGCAAACCTGAATAGGTATTTCTCCTCGAGACTGAAAATATACATATAATTAATAAATTTAGTTTTTTACCCTTTCTCTTCCTCAGGAAAAAAAATAAATTACCTGACCTTCAACACATGTCTGTGTCTAACTTCATTAAGCACTGCCTTTGTGTTTTCTTTTGGTTGAAGACTGGTAGTTTAGTCCAAGATGTCATTCAAAGTCTACAGGTTAAAAGGTCTCCATTTGTTTATCTTGGTGCCCATATTAACCAGTTAAATTGGCTGACTAGCCATTGGTGACTGAGAAAAACAGATATCTGAGAAGGAAAAACTTTGGTGCTCAAAAAATTATAGAAGTTCTAAATTTAGTGGAGTTTATTAGACACTAACTATTGAATAAGCATAAGAAGTTGTATATTTTCCTAGCTTTGAAAATAATAAATCATTTGAAGCTATGCACATCATTTACATAGTTGGTAGAAATTACTCTGCAGACTTCTAAAAAACAAAGGTTGCAAGAAGCTTTTGATTTTTCAACCCCTCACGTCCTACAGCCATGAAACTGATCCATGACCCGACCATCCTCCGAGCATGTGTGCACATACACACACACACACACACACACACACACATACACATACACACACACACACACACACACAATGTGCTAGGAAAGCCAAAACGGAAAGCTAGCCTCAGTGAAGCTAAGTCATAGTGACTGAACAGGGGAGCATGGAGCTTTCTACACTTCCACGAAGCCAGAACCCGCCCTTTAAAAGCAAATTCAACAGCTGCCCTCCCAGCATGGGTCACCTTCCGGGCTTCCTCACATCTGTCAATGACTCTGCCAGTCTCTGAAGCAAGAAATCAGTCATTGCCGGCCTTTCTGGCCTTCAACCTCTATGTACAGTCTGTGGCCGAGTCCTGTCATCTCTCCTCAGAACCTCGAAATTCAGCCCTGCTCTTCTACAGGGAAAGTATTTTAGTCTAAACAAGGGCAAAGTAATGTTGCGGTTAGGATACAGTTTTGGCACCATCAGCCTAGGCCATGCCTCGACTGCCTCCCAACACCATTCTTTCTCGCCCATGAGGACACAGGGCAATGGGACAGAATTGCTCTGCAGGTGCACAGGAGGGATCACAGCCCCCAAGACCTTGACTTCAAGCTTCTTCGAGCCTCTAATACCAGCACAGAATAAATTTCTAGTGCGAAAATCACCTCGTTTATTACAGCAGCCCCAGGAAACCAACTCAAGGGCAGAGAGAATTACCTAGATAATTAACAGCTTGCCTAAAATAGGTAACCAAGTCTGCCACTAGCTTGAAGAGCTAAATCATTCCTGCATGTATCTTGGTTTTCTCCTTTACTTTGGATATGCACAGGGATATCTAAACAGCACTGAGTTATTAATGGTAATAATGATGTGTTTGTACAGTTTTATCTGCCATCTACTTGGTGCTAAATCCTGTGCATTTGGACACATTATCTCAATCCACTTCCCACACACAAGTGTCATTATCAACTACATCCTTTGGAGACTTAGAATTTAGGAAAAATAGCCTGGAAATAAATCAATTGGTTGTCTAGATGTTTACACAGGTCTCCCCTCTCGAAGTACCTAATCTATAGAAATTCTGCTTCTCTGTCCATTTGTTGCTCATAGCATGAAGATGTGGGGAATCCAGTAGATCTTTAGAACTATACTTTTCTACTGAAATGCATGCTCTTGACTTTGGTCCCCTTGAGGAAATACATAGATACTTCTCCTGGACACAGCTGAGCCCCAGAATTAGATGTTCTTAGGGGGTATCCATTCTTAATACATCCCAAGTGTTCATCACCACACATTGCCATTTTTGTTGAGATCTACTAAAAACCACCAGAGGAGACATCTGAGAAAGAACCCACATCATCTTTGTGTACGCCCTGGCCATTTCTGCAAATGACACTGTTGTGACAGGAAATGACAAACAGATGCCCCTTGACCTCGGTGCCCCAAAGGTGAGTGATCGCAAGGTCAGCACGTGGCCTCTGTTTGGAAACAGCTGAAGCCCAGGCTTTTCCATTGGTAGCATTGTACATCACAGCTGCAATGGATTAGGAACAGCCTTTTTAAATGAAGCCTTTCTTTGGCTGTTGCTGTTGTTTCTCTCATGGCTGGAATCCTACAGGAAGGAAAAATATGAACTTATTTAAAGTGTCAAGTAGGCAACAAAGTATCTTTTATGATTAAATACCAGTAAGAGATGGCGTGCTTCTGTGCATCCTCTATGCCCAGGTCAGCCCCTGCAGCAGAGAACAGTACACCCAGAAATGCCAGAGCATGCTTCAACTGAATTCAGCAAGGGGACCATCCTCTGGAAGCTGGAAATGTCATTAAGAAAAATGTCCTGACCCTTTTGATAGTCACTTCATCAGTTAACAGCATTGTGAACAAGAGCAACATCATTAAGCAAAGCAGTTGATTTCCCCAAAGGAGAATGTTGAAGAAGGGCCACTTATTTGGTCTTTCTGCCTCCAAAAACTGCATGTGCTTGGGGAATGCCCTCCTGAGATGTTCAAATGGCACTATCTTCCAGGTTGGAGATTTTCAGTTTATTTTGTTTGTTTGTTTTGTTATAGCATAGCTGCTAAACACATTCTTAAAATGAACTGATGGTTACATGGAACTCAAACTTAAGACACACACACACACACACACACACACACACACACACACAGTCTGGAGAAAGAGCAGACAGGAGGCGCTGCAATCTTCCCTATTCAGGAGCTGCTATCCCCACCCCACCATCACCACACCCTGCTCCAGCACTCTATAAAGCTTACCTTTAGAATCACTGTCCTGCTGTCAAGCTATGAAAAGAGCAGAACTGTATAGATTAGGAGACTACGTATTTTTTTTAAACAGAATCTTGGTATGTAGTGAAGGCTGGGCTTGAACTTGCAGTGACCCTCCTGCCTCAGCCTCCTGAATGCTGAAATTACAGGCCTACTCTACCACACTGGGTGAAGAGACCCCACAGGCTGATGTGCTGGTCTACTTCCAGGTAACCCTCTCTGAACTTTTCACCTTGAACTACATTCTGTTGGAAGTATTTCTCCCATGTCAATTTGTCTACTAGGCTCTAAGGAACAACAGTATGGACTGTCACTCCTTGATGGTTTTTATTCTAATTAGAAAATCACATATGCAAGTAATATGTAAGTATAGTTTATAATCAGTGCAAGTAATCACAAAGCAGGTGAACATGCCTTTGGCACTTTCTCTGACTTCCTGACATCTACCTTCAGCTTGTGGAAAATAATGCCATGTTTATAAAGCAAAAATTAGAAACTTTGATTCTAATTTGCCATTTGGAGCCAGGAAAATACAATGGCTTAAGGCCAAAATTGCCTTCTACACTCCTAATTACATGGGATGCTCATCTTTCTCCCAAATACTCAAAAGCTGCATCAGTCAAAATGATGTCTATAAAATTGTGAAAACAGTTTGGATTAAAATTCCAAAACATCAGTAAAGAAATTTGTGTCTTAGCCCATTGCAGCTGTTATAATAAAATACCTTACCCTGGATAAACAATGGAAATTTATTTCTCACAGCTTAGGGGCTGGGAGCCCAAGACTAGAGTAGTGGCAGACTCAGTGTCTGATCTCTCTAAGCAGCATCTTCGTGCTGTGTTCTCCTATAAAGAAAGGGGTGGACAAGTTCTCTTGGGCTCCTTTAAAAGGATTAATCCCAATCATGAGACCCTGCATGGCCTCATCACCTCCAAAGCGCCCCTCCATATTATCACTCTGGGGATGAGGCTTCAGTCTGCATTTTGGAGGGACCCTAAGACTCATACCATAGCAAAGTATAGACTGTCCACGAGGACATCTAAACTTGGTACCACTGAGCTGGGAAGTTCTTAAAAGCACTATTTTCCATTTGAGACAAAAGGCCTCCATTTGGTCTGAGGCAGTCATCCTCTGAGCTGGTTCACAGGAATCCTTCTCGACCATTCACAACTTTGTGTCCTTGTGTAATTTTCTCCCACATCACACCAGGGTCCATCTCTGGGATCAATAGCAGAGGAAATGATACGTGACTTCTGAGCTTCCTGGGAGAGGCCCACAGCGCAAGCGAATGAAGGAGGCGCCAGCCAGTCCCACTGCTTCTGGATTCATGACCCTCACACAGTTTCTAAAGGCTGTGAATCCCTGTAATCCAGCTCTCAGGAGGCTGATGTAGGAGGATCGTTATGAGTTTGAGACTAGCCTGGGCTACAAAGTGAGCTTAAGGCCAGCCTGAGCTGTACAGTGAGACCCTGTCTCAAAAAGACAAAAGAAACATAAATAAATGCCATGAATCCATGAGTGTTGCTAACCACTCAAAATTCATATGCTGAAACATGTTCACAAGAAGGAAAACTACATGAAAAAATATTATGGACAAAAATAACATGCACATAGGTATAGAAGCATTAAACGTGGTGATATGCTAGGAAAACTGTCAAGAATTTAATATGGTTGGAGAGAAGAATATATCCAAGAGACTTCCAGACAGTGAAGATAAAGAGGCCACAGGGACAAAAAATCATAACAGTATTTATGGATTAAAGCATTAGACTTTAACTTGGCAATTAAAAATCTGTGCTTAACCACTGAAGTTTCGTGTTCATCCATTCAACAAACATGCACCCACTTTGGGCAGAGCATTATGCTAGAGGGATGCTAGGGACACATTGAAAGATGAGACAAAACATGCTAATAAGTACATATTTTAGACTGAGCCCTTTAGCAATTTTGCAGGGTATGTACAGGCATCGAAGAAGGAGTGGGGATGAAGGATTTTACAAATCCATTTGTGAAGCCAGCTTCACATTCCATCCTCTCTGCTGGCTTAACCAGCCTCTATATATTCCAGAGACACTTAGGAATTCAGTGTCTAGGATATCACTGTGGGCCCCAACCAAGGCTTTTCCAGCTCTACTCCCTACTCTTTTAAATCTTTGTCTCT
>NW_004524672.1:8894158-8909575 GCF_000260255.1 Octodon degus
AGTCACAAACTCTCAGAATGGGAAAAGACTCAGGAAAGTGAGGTCCACCCATGAACACACATGGAAAGTGAGGCCCAAAGCACGGAAGAAGCCCCACCACCACCCCCGAGCCTTCAAGGTTGGTTGCATTGGAGCCAGCTGAATCTCAAGTCTCCCAGGCTCCATCCCAGTACTTTTTCCACCACATCTCACTAATGCCATCATCCTTGGACAGCTATGCTTCAGCAGCCTGCAAAAACAGAATGCCTCAGAAATGCCCAGAGCATGGCAGAGATTTTAGCTTCGCTGAAACAACGATGGCTTCATTCGGCAGCCGTCCAATGTCCCTGCTAAGGCTGTTTTCTTCAACTCAATTAGACAGAGCACTGGGGGAATATCAGGCTGAGAAATTCTCTGGGTTCTCATCTGTTAATTGAAGCCACTGACAAATTTTCCACAGTATGACAAATGATCAAAGATTTCTCCTCTCTTTTCTTTATCACTCTCTTATTCCAAGGCAACATTAGGCTAAATTACAAAGAAGAAATAGTACAATCTATTTTAAAATGGAAATAAAACAGTCAAAAGGGAATGGATAGACCTAATCACTTAGATATTTTTAAAATTTGATGCCAAAGAGCACCCATATTTCAAGGGGAAGAGGAATTTATTTTGGACAATTCCATGCATAAATTCCATGTTGGCCCCCTACCAGCCTGGTTTCAAGTCCCTTATTGTTTAAAGACATGCAGGGTCTCCGGTCCTGTGGGCACTGGATATATCAGTGACTGGCAAATTAACATCCTCTGTCTATATTGACATTCATACTCTTGACTTAATGGTTAATTTATTTAATGAACAGCTTCTGACACTATAAAAAGGATAGGATGTCAGCAGTATATCAGACTGGGCAATATGATAGATGAGGGAGAGGATTCTTCATTCCCAAGGCCAATTGTTTGCATTTCATTTACACCATAAATATTTGTTTTTAAGTACCTGCTTGTGACCATTAATCTTGTTGACACTTTGGAGAAGAGTTATTGTATTTCCAGTTGATCGAGGCATGGATGTCTTGTGTTAAGTGAAATTATGAACTTTTTATTGTCTTTCTCTGCAGATTAGTATGGTTTAAGGAGAAGTCTGCATGTGACATTGACAAGGAGTGGGCTGTGGCTGTTAAACCTGCGATGTGAACTTCACTGGATTAAGAAGCACCCAGCAGATTAGTAAAGCATGCCCCTGGATGTGTCTGGATGGCTGTGGAGGCATGGCCTTGGTACCTTGGGTATATATAGGGTAGCTATATAGGGTACCTTATCCCTTTTTGGCACTGCTCTCTTGCTCTGCTTCTCAGCCACCATGAACTACACAGGTTTGTTCTACCATAGGCTTTCACCATGAGGTTTCTGCCTTAGAGCTGCCAACCATGTACTGGACCTACTGAAACCATGAACTAAATGAAATATTTCCTCTTTTAAGAAGTAAGTGGGTTTCAAGTATTGTATCTCAACAAAAGGCAAGCTGACTGATATACTGCTATGGTTTACCTGTGTCTACTAAAGATTCATGTGCTCCAGATTTAGTCCCTGTTATGGCAATGTTAAAAGGTAGTAGATGTTTTTAAAATGTACATGGTGAGGGTTGGCAAGATAGCTCAGCAGACTAAGCACCTGCTTTGGTAAACCCAGGGACTGGAGTTTGATCCTGGCACCACATGCCATACCAGCCCTGCCCCCAGCAGTGCTGAGCCAGCCACCCTGAGCCAGGGTGTGGTGGCACATGCCTATAATCCCAGCACTGGGGAGGGTGAAAACAGGAGGATCACTGTGAGTCCCAGCTGCATAATAAGACCCTGGATCACACGCATGGAACAAAAAAAGAAAGAAAGAAGTGAAATATAACTAAATCACTGGGGAAGCTGAAGTTAGGAGGGATTAGTACGGTTCCCTCTGGACCCTGGTTAGTTCCTGTGAGAGTTGTTATATTATAATAAGAACAATGCCAACTCTTGAACTGCTCCAGTTTCCTGTCTCCCATGTGATATCTCCCTCTGCACACACACCTGCCATGCTTGATAATATCTGCCATATTGTGATGCAGCCAGATGACCCTCCCCAGAGGTAGGCAGAGGCTGTTGCCATGCGCTTAGATCTCCAGACCTGTGAGCTAGCTGAATCTCTTTTCTTTATACATTACACAGTGTCAGGTATTTTGTTATTGCAATTAAAAATGAAAATATTAGCTGCACATAGTGGTGCACACCTATAATTCCAGCACTCAGCTGGGAGGCTACAGCTGAAGAAGGACGAGTTCAAGTCCTTTTAGAGAGATCCTTGCCTCAAAATAAAAAAAGACTAAAACATGCTGGGAATATAGCTCCATGAGAAGGCCCTGAGTTAAATCCCTATTACTGAAAAGAAAAGTGAAACTGGCACCTATTATATGAGCACTTGGCCCTAGGATAAGATAGATGCCTCTAGTCTCTAGGTGTACCCCCTCTACCCCAAAACAGCCCAATCCCAAGGACATGCTTCATAACCAAACAGCAAGTTGAGTGTCCTGAAATTCTCAGAGACAATTTAAGACAACTAAATAAAGTTTATTGAATTGAAGACAGAAATATCAACCTAAGCACAAATCTCCAAATTTTCTGATGGCTGATAGACATTAGTCCCCAGTAACAGAAGAAAGACAGAAAAGAAAAGAAAAATGAAATTTATCCAACAAGAATAGATCCAAGAAGTGACCGTTCTAAATAATAGGGACAATACGCATTCTATTCAATACAGGTGGAGCCAAGAGCCCACAATTATCTCCAGGTGAGATTTTTCAACCACTGAAATCATGAAAGAAAAATCTCTTTCCCATCCTCCTTTGTGCTGATGGAGCATCTTCTCAGCTACACTCACTTCCTGCCTTTCATCATAATGATGAGTAACTCTATCTACCTCACCTACTCCCCCACTGCAAATCCATGAGGATGCTGAATCTCTAGCTCCTAAACCACTGTCTGGTTACACTGATTACTCAGTTCACATTAGGAGAACTAATAAGAAGTCTCAAAATAAGGGACATCTTTCTTGTGGGAAACACTCCCTGCCCCTACTTAAGACTATCAGAGCATAGAAGCATGACTAAAAAGGAGAGATCCTGGAGTCCAGCTGTCTGTGTTGAAGTCTTGACTGGCTCCAACCCAGCACACAACCTTGAGACAAGTTGCTAATCCACTCTGTGCCCCAGTTTTCTCACACACAAAATGAGGAGAGAAATACTATTTCCCAGCATTGCTAGACAGGAGGCCTAATGAGCTAATCTTTGCAAAAGAATTTAGGGCAAAAATAGAGTAGGAAAACTGGTCTTACCCAAAGACAAGAATGTAACTATGAAAAATTGCTTCCTTGCTAAGTTGATTTGCTGTTTTAGAAAGTTACCCACTTAAGGCCAGGGAAATAGTTCAGTGGCTTAAACACCTGCCTGGCAAGTACAAGGTCCTGAGTTCAATCCCTAGTACCAAGACAAGAAAAGTGATAATTACATAACAGAAAGTTACCCATTTAAGTTTGCCACACCTTTATAAGTAAGTCTGTCTTAATGCTTTCAAAGCTGCCCGCTTCAATCTTTTAATTATTATTGCCATTAAAAAGAAACTTACAAAGACTATCCATCTATTGTACAGTTTGGTGATTCAGGCCTTTAAAAATGAGAATTAGGGCTGGGGGAATAGCTCAGTGGAATAAATGCTTGCCGGGCAAGCACAAGGTCCTGAGTTCTATCCCTGGTACCATCAAAAAAAAAAAAAAATTGTAACTGTCCTACTAACCTGTTTTGAAACTGTCTCATTGCTATTTCTTTCTCAATAACATTAATAAAAAATTTTTAAAAATACAAAGGAGAATTAAAGGAAAATTGGAACCTCAACAATATTTTGAATCTCTTATTAGTGCACTATCCACACCTTTAAATCAGTATTGCATAAGAGATTGTGAGCCCCAAGGAAGTGGAAGCCACATCTTTATCTTTGACCCCTCAATACTAAGTGCTTAATAAATATTTCATGAATAAATAACTCATTCTATTTTGGGTCACATTTTTTACATATTTGCTTGATGTAAATGAAGCTATGAATCACACTGAGATATGTATGCACATGTACACATGTGTTCATAATTTTATTATTTATTGAAGAAAAAAGGAACAAAAGGACCATAAGGGAGAGAGTGGACAGAGCTGGACAAGACTTATCTAGTCCCAATTCTTCCCATAAAGCTAAGCAGACTTCCAAAGACATTCTTTCCTGTAGATAGGACAAAGAGCTACATATTTTATTTCCTAATTGCTGCAGTGACTTCACAGTTCAACATTATAACATTTTCACCTAACGTTTATAATACCTACTTCTAGTCCAACAAAAATGTTGATAATACTAAATAAAATGTATCAGGGGACAAAATCCTCTAAGCCCTCCGACACAGTGACATGGCCATAGGAAAGAAGTCAAACAACATGATTACGCCCGACTTAATCCCTTTATGAACCAAGGCACCCTGACAGTTCCCTGGAGACATAGAAAATTCTTTTCTGGTTGTGCCCTGAAACTCCTGCTGGCAAAGAGGAAATAACAAGAGATGATTTATTTTACTACAAGTTGCAAATAAAGTTGTTACAAATAAGTCACAAATATATTGCTCACTTTATAGTCATTTTCTTCTTTGGTTACCTCTGGTAACCCAGATGCTACACAAGACTTTTAATTGAACAAAACACTACTGCAGACAGGTTAGGACCAGCAGGTTTTCAAAATGTGTTATCTTATAGGAGGGGAAAATTTGGGGGAAAAAAATTCTAAGTGACAGAGTATTTTATGGAGTTTCACCACAGTGATGAACACAAAATGTCAATGGGCTTAAGGATTTATTTATAATTTGTTCCTTCATCCTAAACTTTAAGAATACAAGAAGAATTTTAGCAAGAAGTTACAGTGAAGTTTAAGTTTAGGTCATTTTATATAATCAGAAAGCCTTTTGTCTCTTTTGAGAGGGAGACCACTCCTTTATTTGAAGAAAGCAAATCTTTGTCTTTTTAAGATAGTCTGGCCTATGTGGTTCAGGAGGGCCTTGAACTCGCAGTAGAGCCCATCCTGGCCTTGAACTGCGACTCTCCCGCTTCAACTTCTAGAGTGCTGGGATCACAGGTATATGCCACCGTGCCTGGCCAAGCAATTTTTTAAAAAATAGATGCTAAGAAAAGTAGCTCTATAAATGGCCGCGACTCATCCACACGGCTGACACTGTCAAAGGAGTTACAAACTGCAGTACAGGGTTTCAGAGTAAATCCTGAGGAGATTTGACTGACTTTGTCAGACATAAAAGTTACATTTCTTGTTATATAGGTCTTGCTTTATCTTGGTCTTAACCATCCAGCAGAAAAGTATAAAAATGAGGTGTGAAAAGTAAAGCCATATGAATATGCTGAGCTATAAACGGCTCAAGTCAACAACTTCTGACATTGCCAGCCCTACAGATAACCCACTACAATTATGGATTACTGGACTATATTGGATTATTTTGCTGAATTCATGTACCTACAGTAGTTGAATGGCAATGGAATACCCATCTCTGACAAAACTAAACAAAAAATGGGGATATAAATGAAGGACCATTTTGTATCTGTATATACAAAATAGGATAGATATACAGCTACTTTCTCTTAATTCAGTGAGAAGAAAGATTTGTACTAATAGTGTTTGTGGACAGGATTTCATGTCTGCATCTTGTACTATGAATAACCACTAAGCAGACAGCAATATGTAATGTATTAATTATTGAAACTGTCCTACTAATTGGTTTTGAAACTGTCTCATTGTTATTTGTTTCTCAATAAAGTAAAAAAAAAGAGAGAGAAAAGAAAAGAAAAATAGCTCTATATGAAATAGAAAATGAAAGGTAAGGTCTTTAGTATCAAGACCATGCTTTAGCCTCATTATGCTATGAAAACCATACATGCAACTTCTGTTCATGTTTTCTGTGAAGTTAACTTCCTTCAGTTCACATGCGTTTTATTTAAATAAATAGATCATATTTTTGGCCATGGTTTAGGGGTGCATGCTAATGTTATCAGTGAAACCGCACACCAGGGATCTCAAGGCATAAATAACTCTACTGCCACCTGATGCCAACACACCAAAATTGCAGGGTCAGATCTCAAAACCAAAAATTCCTCTCAGTACAGTACTTCAAATTTGCATAACAAAGATAGCTTCGGGATTTCACAAAGAATACACTTTGACTGACACTAATGCAAATGAGAAGAGTCTAATGACTGTTTTAAAAAACTAAATAAAAGCAGCCAAGGGGCAAACCTCCTAGTTCTGATAAAATTACCAGTATAAAGTTTCACACAAGTGCGCATCATTGTTGTATTGCTACAATGACAATCTGTGTGCAGGTCTGTGTGTGTGTGTGTGTGTGTGTGTGTGTGTGTGTGTGTGTGTGTGTTCTACTGTGCTTGACATCTTTCCAGAGATCTGAGCAAATCCTTAATGATTTAGACAATTGCATCACCCAGGTTCCTGGTACAACTGCTGTAAGAAAGAGATCTAAAATCATAGTGACTCACATAAGGTAGAATTTTCTTTTTCTCTTATGTGAAAAAGAAATGGTACAAATATTGGCTAAAATTGAACACTCTTCATTTTCTTTGATGGCCTCAGGGTGTGGTAGTTTTGTTTTCTTTTTCTTTTTCTTTTGTTAAAATTCCTTACATTTCAAGAGGAATGTATGGCGTGAGAGTGACCAACGAGGGGCAGCTAAGTCTTGGTCTGCTTCTCCATAGTCATCTCCGGTCACCCACGCTCCATCCAGTCCAAGGAAGCCGCCTCTTTTCTTTATTCCACACTACAAAAACCAAGACTGGAACAGAACAAAGGGAGAGTACATATTTCCCCTCCGCAGACCGGAAGTTGTGCACAGTACTTCCCCCTCCCCCTGCCAGGGTCACATCTAAAGATAATGTGGGAAATGTGGTCTTTAAGCGATGACCTTGTATCCAAATAAAAATTTTATTCATGTGAAATTCTATTACAAAGATTAAAGGAAAAACTGATGGCCCCAATGGTATTTTGATTCTCTTCTTTAATGTATCCTGGTGTTTTTAAGCAGATATTACTTTGAAAACGATCATGAAACTCCTCCAGGGTAAAGAGGGCTAAAGAGTAATGACAACCAGAGATAAAGGAGGAGCTAGGATTTTATTTTCCTGTAAAGGGCATTCTTAGGACAAAAGGAAAAATCTGAGTAAAGCAAATAGACTAAATAATTATGTTGTGTTTATATTAATTTTCTAATTTGGGTCTTTATACTATAGCTGCGCACTAATTTTTAGAAAACACTTATGAATGTACAGGCCTTTGTCATTGGTCTGTAACTTTTTCTTAAATACTCAAAGAAAAAAGAACAAAAGTGATAAAATGATAACATTTGAAGAACTTACATGAAAGGTATTAGAAGAAGTATGCTATTCTTGCAACTTTGCTGTAAGTCTAGAATTATGTCAAAATAAAAAGTTAAAAACAGCACCACTTTTGTTCTGACTCAAATTAACTTATTAGCTTTCTTAAAATGTTCATTTAAAATTTAGTCATTATGTAACACCTTAGTTGAACCCAAATCTCAGGATATTCAGTAGTCTTAGCTTCTGTGTTGAGTTTAGCTTTAGACCTTTCCCTTCTCCTCTCCCATCTTACACTGAATAGCATTAAACAGAGCAATTACGCGCAGTGGTGCCAGTGGTGAGAAGAGTCCACTTACTTGCACACACAGCTAAAAGGTCCCACCCCGGAGCCGGGGTCTGGGGAAGGCGGCAGCAGAGAGCCCTCCTGGAGCAGGGTTAGGTGCAGACATTCTTCCAGCCTCTCCCCCTGCCCCGGTGGAAGAAAGGCAGAGGCCTTGTCGTGTTTGCCCAGGCTCACATCGCCCTGACAATAACACTCTGCAAGCCTAGGACTCCCAGGCTCTCCCAGTTCTTAAACTGAGTTCAATATCAATCAGCGTTCCTCCTGCTTGGACCAGCTAAAGCTATTCCGGTGCCCCAGTGCCCCTGAGCAACACCCCTGCCTTCAGTGTCCTGTGCTGCGCAAAGGCAGTCTTTCCACCCAGACTCGCTCTATGGAGGGAAATCCCCGAAGCACTCTGCTTGGTTCTGGTGCCATCGCGAGCAGCCTGCTGAGTCTGCCCCGGCCCACAGGGATGCCTACCTCTAGCACAGGAAAGACAATTTTGCTGAGACAGGCACGCAACTAACTCTAGGGACTCTACAGTCAGCAGTGACCCCAGAACTTCGTGCAGGGCCACTTACATTGCTGTTTCTCAGTTGTTTAGGTTGTCATATTTCCTCCCTAACTCACCCAGGAGTCCAGCAGCTCTTTACGGCACTTCCAATAGGGAATTCTTCCAAGGCCACAGTCAGGGGCCTGAGTGGGTGGACCTCCTGCCACCTGTGAGTTGTGTCCACTGACTTACAACAGGGAGCAACCTACACCCGGTAGCCCACTAGGCTTGAGCTGCCAGGAGCTCCTCCCCTGCTGATGTCAAATGGGAATGGAAACTTTTAATACATTCAGCTAATAATAATGCCTTGAATTTTCCAGATGAAAATATACAAATCTTCGGTCTTTGAATTTGACAAAAAGAAAGAAAAAAAGGTTTTCCCAAACAGAATCTCCCAAACATTGTCACTTTTGCTGTCCAGATTCTTACAACACTGCTTGATTGGCTTGATTACTTGCTTGCTTGGTTTTCCGTGGGTACAAGAGTGAGCACAAGGATGATCTCCCCCTCAGGAGCCTCCTAAGAGTGACAGGCAAGCATGTAGGCTTGAACAGTACCCAGCGTCATTGCAGGCTGCAATCTATAAGATGCCAAAACATCTTGAAATGGCAAAGAAATCTTGTACATGCCAACCCCGAACATAAGTAGTTTCTTCTTCTTTTAATTCCTATGGTTTTAATAACTCAGTGCATGACTCCTATAATGCCCTGTAACAGCTACACGGAAGCAGTGGCTGAAGCTTGCTGGCTCTTTTCTCAAGCCAGGACCTTGGAAGCCAACTCTGACAGGACAGCTGCTGCTTCAACGGAAGAGACTTTCTCAGGCTGCACTGATCAGACACTGCACACATTTGAAACTGAGGCTCTTTCCTCACGATTAAGTTTGCTTGTGAGCCTGTAGGTGGCCCTTTTCCCCCACATGATCACTGACCTGATGAGGGGGAAGAACTGCTTTGGCAGAAAGCATGTGTTCCATTTCCTGCCTGTGGCAGCTCTAAGCTCTACAGGAGTCACCTGAAGCCTCCGCTGGGCAAATCTCTTCCCTAACCAGTGATAAATTTGTTGAAAAGGAGATGGAAAGTTACAGGAGTACTCACAGTATTTCAGCTTCTGAAATCAATGAAGATAGAAGATTACTCTTGGTCTTACTCTCCAGTTCCTTCCTTAGGAAAAGCGGAGCTGAGTCCAATGCCCATCAGGAATGATTCTATCTTTGCAAGGACATTCATTGCACTGTGTATATGCCAACCCTATAGCTGAAGGAAGGCCTGGAAACACACTCTTTGGGACACCTTCACAGAGGTTGGCACGTAGCGATTCATGGAGAAACACTTGGTGACACTGTGGCTTGCCTAGCCTTCAGCTCACAGCTTTGCCACCCTTTAAGAACTGGCATTCTAGGCATAGAAACCGGGCTGCACAGAGTCAGACCTCTGTGGCTGCCTTTGCTTTTGTTTCCTCCTGTGGACATAATTTTGCGCCTTGAGCAAGGAACACAGCACATGGCTAGAAAGTAGGATGACATAAGAGAGCCTGAAGAATCAAGCATACTTGGTATCACTTTAAATTTATTTAGTATTAGCCTGTACAACACAGTGATCTACTCCAAGGAATCTGGTTTGATTCCTAACTTTGCCACTTAATGGTAGCATGACATTGAGCAAGATACTTCACTTTTCTGTGTACCGATTTTCTCATCTATGAACGAAAACTGCTTCATAGGTTATGAGAATTCAGTAAGTTCTTACATGTAGAAGCTTTGGAACAGTCTCTAGCACTTAACAGACTCTTGTTGAATATTATTTTTGTCATTATCAGCTCTTCTTAATACTGTTAGCTGTTTTTACTAGTTTTGGTTGTGTCCACCAGAATTTGGAAGAACCTGAACAAAAGCTTCATTCATTTTGGCTGTAATTCTGGGCCATCCCAAGTGGAGCAGGACATAAGCCAATAAAGAACTGGGAAAAAAGAGGAGTGATTCTCAGTGCCAAGTTCAAGACTCTGGTTTCTTCCGACCTCCACAATCCATCAAACCATAGCCAGTGGCTGAGAGCAAGGCACTCATTCCTCCTCTGGATCCTTTTCCTTTATCTATCTCCTAGGTCACTTCTTCCACTCTTATTCTTCTAGAATCTTACCTTTTTATATTTTTCCTTTAATAGGTATATGGGCCCTAGGGCTTCAGGTTTCATTACTGGCATTCCTTGGCACCACGAGGCTGAGGATTTCTGACCTTTGAATGGTGCAGAAAACAATTCTTATAGAGTCACCCAATTCCCAGCCCAAGTGTTCATCTGGCTTTCCTCATTGACACACAGACTAGTAATGTCGGTAACAAAATTGAATGAAGGTGACATCCTCACGTGTGATGGCTCATTTACAAGGTAAACTTAAAGTAAGTTTTTGAGTTTCAAGACAAATCATTATTATCTCATCTGACATTATATGTTTTCCTACATAAAAGCAAGCCAGAACTTACAAGACTGGCTTTTAGAAACACTTCCAACATGCACTCAGCATGTGACCCAAGACTGGGAATTTCAGGATTCTCTCCCATTTAAATTACAGACAAAAATGCCTGAATCTATTTTATTGGGGATTATAAGAGCACAGTGGGATGATATGTTTGAAAGTATTTTGAAAATATTTCTAAAGTATTAACAAATATAAAATAGTATCATTATGTATGAAATACCTATCACAATTCCTAGGAAGTTCAGAGCACAGACAGCATCTAAAGAGAAGTCAAAAGCTGAGTTTCCTTTTGGCAAATACAATCCCCTTTCTGGTCCTCAGTTTTACCATCTATAAAATGAAATGTTTAGACTAGAGGAGCTCTAGATCCCTCCCCAGATGAACAACCACTGAGTCCAAGCCAAACAAAAAAAGAAAATTAATCAGGGTAAAATGGATATTTTTTAAAAGACTAAACTCTAAAATAACAATTAAAAAGTCAGACATGGTTTATTGATCAAAATGCCTCATCCCCAAATCCAGACATGCCTTCATAGCCTGCTTTGCCATTACCAACAAATAGCTTTTCAACATATTGCTTTAGGACAGAGATTTTTAAGACATATCACTTTCAAAGAATCCTAGTTGCAGATAGACTAATTATAGCAGTCTGCCTACTGTCTTACATCTGCATATGTCTATATGCAAACACACGTGAGCACACAGGTACGCACACATGTGTATTCATCAATACTTGCAGAAGCCAACTCATAAAGATAAGATAAATAGCCTTGGCTGCTTTGACATATGGACAGGAATCTCTCTACAAATTTTCACTTCCGTAGAATCTAGAGCCTGTTTTGACAGATGAGAAAATTGAGATTAAAAGGATAAAATGGATTATAGAAAATTGATGGCTATTGAGTGACCGAGAAGAAGGTAGTTCATCTGACCTGATCAGGGCTTGTGTCCTGTGTTGATACTTTCTTGAGTTTGACTGGAGAACCACCTATCATAAGGTCCCAGTATTTTATTCACTGGTGCCCTCCCAAGCTAGTATGTTTTTCTAGCAGTTTTGCTTTTTCTTAGGAGATGCCTAAGACCATCCTTCAGTCTCTTTGCATCAAAATCTTGCTTGTATCACATTTTTAAAGAGATTGATAGCTGTGAACATTTACATGCATAAACCACATTCTTTGACCCCAATATATAGTCATTTGCTCAGTTCTATGTTTAAATTTCTTATTAATTAAAGTGTAGACATAAATTCAAACTTTAGCTTATTTTAATAGTAATTGCAACAATTAACCCGTAACTGTTTTTATCACTAGCAATTATTACATAATAACCTGTCTCTTCATTAACATAATAAGCTCATTAATTACATGCCACAATGAGATTAACCTATGAAGAGCAGACAGAAAATACAGGTTGTAGGCAGAAGCAGAGTCTCCTTAGAGCTGCCTGAGCATATTTTCAAAAAGTTAGGCTTCAGAAAGTAGGTAAAGGTTTAGGCAGACAGGAAAGCTGCAGTGTCAAAATACGAATAATAGGAACTTGAGTTACAAATATACAATCAAGGCTTTATGTGCAATTTTGAAAAATAAGAGAAAATATCACTAACTAAAGACTTAGGAATTACTAAAGTTTTGAGCTTTGGGATTGGAAAAATGGTCTTCTCAGCCACATTTGTCCTGGTTTCCTGATGCTCTATCTCAGTCCATTCAGCTACTCAAAACGTCTGAGATGGGGTAACATGTAAACCATAGGAATTTCTTTCTTTCTTTTTTTTTTTTTTTCAGAACGAGGGATTGAACTCAGGCCCTTGCACTTGCCAGGGAAGCACTTATTCCACTGAGCCATCTCCCCGGCCCTTTTATTTCTTAACATTTTGGAGGCTGAGATTTCCAAACACAAGGTACCAACAAATTCATTATCCAGGGAAAGCTTGCTCTGTGCCTCAATGATGGCATGTTCTTCCTGTGTCCTCCGAGTAAGGGAAGGCAGACTCCCTCTCTCACACCCCTGTCACAAAGACACAAAGCCTATTCATGAGGGCCAACCACTCCCTAAAGCCTCACCTGTTGATGCTATCATGCTGGTGATCAAGTTCCAATGTCAGAATTTTGGAGGACCCAACTTTCAGACCTTGGCATGCTGACACCATGCACGCTGTTAAATCAACAGCCACTTTTTGCACATTTACTCTTCCCACTTCCTTTCTGCCTATTGACTCACCTGTCTCAGTTACTCTACTCTCATTGCTGGAACAAAATACCCAACACCCAAAATGAAGGAAGGAAAGTTCTATCTAGTTCACAGTTTGTAGACGTTTCAGTGCATACTCAGCTGGCTCCAAGGCAGAGAGCAACCATTCATGGCCAAGGCAAAGAGCAGAGAAAGCAAAGAGAGTGGCAGCAACTCAGGAAGGTAGCAAGCCCCCTTCCCCTCTTACATTGTAATGGAAATTACCTTCCCCATGAGCTGGTGCAGCACCCACAACCACAATAATCAATCACAAGCTCCAAAAGCCACCCCATGACTGCACAAGCCTTGGGGGGACACCTATACACAAACCATAACATCACACTGACACAGTCCCCATTTGCCTACAAAATTTCTCTACTGTCTGAGCATCATGTTCCTCTTTTGGGGGTTTGCTCTTATTTTCTTGTCTTTTGGTAGCCATGATAGCATAAAACACACATTAAAGTGTCACTTTAAAATACGATTGGAGGCTGGCAAAATAGCTCAGCAGATTAAAGCACCTGCAAGAAGGCCCAGGGGCCCAGGGTTCAATTCCCAGGCCTGCCTTGCTGGCCCCGCCCCCAGGGGTGCCCTGCAAGGGCAATTGACACTGGGTGTGGTGGTGCGCGCCTGTAATCCCAGCTCTTGGGAGGCTATAAACAGGCGGATCACTACGATTCCGATCTAGAAGTGAGACCCTGAGCCCCCTGTAGACCCTTCCCTAAAATACAAAAACAAAGTAAATAAATAAAAATAAAATAGAATTGGACTTGAAACTACTACCCTTTATTTTCGCCCTGAAACTTAGCTGCAATATTTAACATTCTTAGCTCTCTTCAGAAGAACCACATCATGTATGCAGAAGGTAGCCTAGCAGTCTGTGATGGGACCCTGATACTCCCCAAAGACATCAGTGTTTCCCTCGGCATCCAGAATACATTCCAGATTCCTCAGCCTATCTTTCAGCTCTTACAATTCATTCTGAAACTATCTACACCAGCCATCAAGAGTGGTCATTTGTTCTCCTAAAAGACCAAACAGTGGATTGAATTGACACTGTACTGTATTAATTATCATATTTCTAAGTTTCTTTCAGTTCTTTTTCATGTATCTCCAATGTAGGCCATTCCGAGTGGTCTCTGATTTCTTCCTCACACTGTTGGCTTACTCTTCTACCCCTTTAGACTTAGGACACACGGCTCTTTTAAGCTCCTTACCCATAGTTCCTTTCTCTAAAGTTTTTTTAGGTTTGCTTCTGGGATCTGTTATTTGCTCTGACTTTCATGGTGCCTTAGTTCTCATACGTCTATTGTTGGTGTATGCACCTGTGCATGGAGGTCACATCCATGGACTCTCATCTGTGAGAGTCATGTGAGGCACATGTGAGAGGGCTGGTATCTCCAGAAAGGATAAACATGTACTGCCTTCAGATACCTGAGAGTACCAACAACTTGAAGCTACTTTAAACTAAATTCTTTCAGCATTCAAACCTTCCAGATCGAGTGAATCTATTTTTTTTATTTATAATTTTATTTATTTTTTTCAATTTTTTTCAAAATTTTATTGATAAGCAGATAGCAATGAGACAGTTTCAAATCCGATTAGTAGGACAGTTTCAAAAATTAATACATTGCATATTCTTGTCTTCTTAGTGGTTATTCAATGTACATGATGCAGACATGATATCCTGATTACAAACAATACTAGAACAAATTTTCTATTCATTGAATTAAGAGAAAGTAGCTATATATCTATCCTATTTTGAATATACAGATACAAAGTGGTAGTTCATTTCTATCCCCTTTTTTTGTTTAGTTTTGTTAGAGAAGGGTATTCCATCGTCATTTAAATATAGGTGAATGACTTCAGCAAAATATTCCAATATAGCCCAATAGTCCATAATAGTAGTGAGTTATCTGTAGGACTGGCAATATCAGAAGTTGTGACTTGAGCCATTTACAGCTCAGCATATTAATATGGCTTTACTTTTCATACCTTGTTTTTATACATTTCTGCTGGATGGTTAAGACCAAGATAAAGCAAAACCTATATAACAAGAAATGTAGCTTTTGTTAGATCCCAAATCTTTAAGGTGCTAATTTGTGCTATAAATTCTCTGGGATTTCCTAGTGATAGAATCTCTGTGTTTCTTTATCAAATAAATTCTTAATTTCTCCCTAGTTTTTGAAGAAGAGTTTTGTTGGATGCAAAATTCTGAACAGGGAATCATTTTATTTTAGCACTTTAAAAAAGTATATCATTCAATCACCTTCCGGCCTTTAGGAAATCCTACCTAGAAGAAATATTAATAGGAGTCTCAGGGTGAAGTCAAAGTGTATCAAACAAGTGATCTAACCACATTTTAAAAATTGGATAAAGATAATCGTATATGTAGAAGACATTATAAATAT
>NW_004524672.1:8910766-8959166 GCF_000260255.1 Octodon degus
GATGAATGTCCATTTTGTATCTGTGTATTCATGGTGGTTAGGATAGATATATAGTTTCATTCTCTTAATGAATAGAATGATTTGTTCTAATGGTGTTTGTAAATGGGATCTCAAGTCTGCATCTTGTACAGCAATTAACCACTAGGAAGAATATATGCAGTGTGTTATCTGTTGAAAATAAATAAATAAATAAATTTATATCAAAAAAAGTAGTCAGACTTGACATAAACACAGTACAGATGTGTCCCACAAAAACTACCTTTTTGTATGTTGTAATTTGAGTTTTATATCCATTTACATATTGTGAATATCATTCTTTAAATTTTTTTTCTCAGCCATTTAAAAATGTAAGAATCATTCCTAGCTCATGAGCTATACAAAACCAAGCAGCACACGGGATGTGGCATGTGTTCTGCCATTGGTAGATGCTGTTCAGGAAAATACTCATTTCAGGGTTAACATCAGAATCATCTGCAAAACTTTTCAAAAACAAAGATATGCATGCGCCCTTTAGAGACACTACATAAAAATTGCTAGTGATAGAACCGTGAGGATAGCGCAGCAGATTAAAGCGCCCGCTTAGGCAGATGCAGGGACCAGGGATTCGATTCTGGCCTACAATGCTGGCCTTGCCCCGGGTATGCACTGAGAGGATGACTGAGACTGAGCAGGTTGGCGCATGCCTATAATCTCAGTACTTGGGAGGCTGAAAAACAGTACGGATCACTACAAGTCCAATCTGTAGACCCTGTACTAAATACATTAAATTTAAAAAAAAAGAATCCTGGGTTGTAGACCTAATTTTTAAAGTTCTGTAACTAAATTTGATAAGCGCCATGTAAGTCCATTTTTCATTGCTGCAACAAAATAACTGAGACTGAAGGCTTTATAAAGAGAGTTTCACTTAGCCCACAGATTTGGCACTGGAAGTCCAAGCAGCATGGCACTCATTCTAGTGACAGCATCCCCGACTATGTCACACAGGTGCAGAGAGCACTGTGGCAAGACAATGTACAGGAAAGAGAGAGGACACAGTGAGACAGGAAGTGAGAAAGACCAGGGAGCAGCCATCTTGCTGTTTTCTGACAACCCTCTTGCTGAGAACTAGCCAGGGTCTGATGAGAGCTGCCCTAATCCTTTCCAAGGGTGGTGACCCCACTGATCTTCAGACCTCCCACCAGGCTTCTCCTCTGAACATCACCACACTACTAACTAGGCTTCCTTAGGGACACATTTAAATCACAGAGAAACCTAAGCAAAGCCCTAATTCAGACAGGCTTCTCTACATTTGGCTTCCTGGCTCACAGGGCGATCCCCACACAACACAATCAACATTCCACAAACACCTCATTCCTTCAGCTCTTAAATAAGTCGCATAATTGCCCAGTCAAAAGAACCTACTACTAGTGCAAAAATGAATGCATAAATGGAAGTGAGTGATCCCAATGGTCTCAGGGAAAATACCTACAGCCTGCAGATGCATGCACACATGCCACATTTAATGTATAATGAAGAAGATATCACAAGCCAAAAGGGAAAGGAATTCAGTCAGCAAAACTGATTTGCAATTTGGGAACAAAAGGTTTATAGCCATATCTTACACCATGTACCAAAATAAATACCAGATGCACTAAAGAGAAAAATATTTTTTAAAAAAAATTAAGCCACAGTAAGAGACTAAAAGGCAACTGAACTGAATATTTGTCAAGCTTCTGAAGTGAAGAGGAATTTCTAAGTTTAAAAGATTAGGAACAAAACAACAACAACAAAAACACAAAGAGCTATACAGACTTAGCTGTATAAAGTTTGTAAAGCTTTAGAGAATAAAATACTAACTGAAATAAAGGAGTAAATTGAGAAATTTGCATAGTTAAGGAAAATTAACCATTTCACAAAATATGGAAAAGAGAATCTGAGTAGTAATCAAAGAAATACAAGTTAATCCATGATACCATTTGTGACCCATCAAATTAGAAAGCAATTTCATTTCTGAAAAAAAAAAAATGTTTGCTGGTAAGTGGTGCATATGCATATGTAAATATGCATATATTGCATATTTACAGTCTAGGATACAAAAAATAAAGATTTCAATAAGGTTCAAGTCAAATCCCTCTTACTTGCTGTGTAAATTTTCAAATACTTTAACAATGTATAGGACTAAGACAAAAGACCGGATATGGAAACTATAATTTAGTCACTGAATAACAGATTACGAAATCATTAAACACATTTAAAGATACCATAAAATAATATGGATAAGCATTATAATATAGTAGTTGAAAAGGTAGGATACAAGCTTGTATAAATACAGTAGTTAAAATTACATAAAACTTAAACCTGTTCACAGTGGGGAAAAGGGAAAAAAAAGCATACAAAGATATTACCAATATTTGTGAGGGTGGAATATGTTGATATTTTGTTTCAGACTGTCTATTAAAACTGTACTCTACTTATAATTTGCAAAAATAACCTTTATGGCCAAAGAGATAGCTCCACACTCTAACCCCCTGCTTGGCAAGCACAAAGACCAGGTTCAATACCTGGAACTGCATGCTGTGCCACCCTGAACACTGGGCATGCTAGGCTGGCCACCAAAATGGCGTGGTGGCACACACCTGTAATCCCAACTCTGGGGAGGCTGAAAACATGAGGATCACTACAAGTAGTGAGACCCTCTACCAAATAAACAAATAAAACATTTTTAAAATATAATAACCTTATCCTGGCACTGCATGCCCACTCTCAAGGGTGCTGAACCAGAGATGGAGTCTGGGAGTGGTGGTGCACACCTGTAATCCCAGCACTGGGGAGGCAGAAAACAGGAGGATCACTATGAGTCAGAGCTGCATAGTGAGATCCTGCATAAATAAATAAATAAATAACCTTTAAAAAAATACTATTTGAAAATTAGAATGTAGCAGACCAGTAAACAGGAAATAGTAAAGGTTTGGAGCCAAGTTTTGAAATTTTATTCTTCAAAATCTCAATTAAAGTCAGTAGCTCGTATAGCAAAATCTCAGGGTCAAAACTGAGAAGTACTAATTCTGCCCTGTGTTTTCTTCACACATGTTATATCATTAAGCCTATAGAGCAAATAGCTGCTGTTCTCACTGATAACTAAGTGATGGCTAATTGTGTGGTTTTAGTTTCAATTAAAATTGCTGAAAAACGTGGAAGGCTTTCTCACAGTCTCACAGATAAATAACACTTTAAATGTAGAGCCTTCAGCTGGCAACTGTTTTAAGATTTCTTCAGCTTCCTGTAAACCTCTGCAAATAGATCGCGAGCATTTCAGACACTTTTGTGGTACTTAAATTTACTCTTCTTTGTCTGACCTTGGTGCAATTTCCCTGTTTGTTAAAGGACGTTTGAATTTCAAGACAATGTGCAATTCTTTAAATGATAATGGCCTGCAATTTGAGCAGCCAAGCTGCATCTGCCACCAGCCCTTTGTCTTCTATCAAGTTCCAAAGAATGTGCTCCAGTTCATAAAGATTTCTAGAAGAAACTGGCAAATCACAAAGGAGATCTCCCCTTTAAAAAAAAAAAAAAAAAAAAAGCTGTCTCCTGACGGCCTCACCCCCACCCCTACCTTTGCACTTCCTTCGATAATTTGGAATCTGTCTGCCTGCACACAGAAGAATCGGCCACCCCTAAGTGAAGGCAGAATTTTTGACAGAATCCGCACTGTCTAGTTTCCTTGTTCTCCTGCCAAAGCCAGAGCAAACCCTGAGCCTTGGAGGAGGTTTTGTCGCCAGGTGGCCAAGATGGAAACTGCTTGAAGGGAAGACTGATAAATACTGACTTTCACATCTCATGCAGAGTCACAGCTATCCCTTCCTGGAGACCCCGTTTTAGGGCTTTGCAAACTGAAGGATCGTCCATTACAGCTGGGCATTTATGCCTTCAAAATGCTCATTTCTTCTTATGAGACAATAAAATACTTCCTGCAGCAGCAGCAGGTGAGCACAGAAAGTGTCTTAAATATCTGACCCGAAGTGCCAAAGATGCTTAATAATCTTTAAAGTTACCAACAATATTGTTTCCTCCCGTTACCAGGATGTTGTAAAATGTCCTAATTAGTCTTTATGATAATGCCGACACCTCCACAGCACATAAAAAGGACTTTTAATTTTTAAAAGGACAACTCTGGTTGGTTTGATTTTTATCTCTAATTGGCCTATAATGTCTATCCCTCTGGCACTCCAGACAGGCAAACATTAATTTAACAAGCAACTCGTACACCATGGGGCACAAGAGAATCCAGTGTGGAAAAGAAGGTTCCTGTATTCTTTGACATGTAATTGGTTCTATTCTCTTTTACCTCCTGGAAGGTGCTAAACAAGCTTGTCCGCTGCCCAAAAGGGGGGTCCCTCTAAGGCAGCTGTGTCTTGAGAACCTTTGAAGGTGCTTCAGCCAAGTTCCTACTGCTGCATGAACAGGAGTCAGCAAACCCTGGAGATCTGCCTGAGCGAGCACTTCAGGAGAAGCCACACAGGAGACCTGGATGGTGGACCGAGCCAAGAATCTGAGCCCAGGAGGCCAGAGGTTAGTGCTTGCTATGTCCAGGGGCTCGGGAGTCTTAGACTATCATTCACCCTTCCTGAGTTCACTTTCTCAACAGTCACATGAAAAGGATTATCTAACATGATCTCCACAACTCTTTCCAGCTTTCACACATGAGGACCTGCTAGTGAGCACAGCTCCACCTACTACAGGGACAATGAGCTGAGCTTTCTGCCAGCCAGAGACTCAGAGGCTGGCCCAAGCCATGAGGAACCATCAGCTCTTCTGCAGCGTCCAAGCTGACACCAGATGCTGCTGTCACAGCCCACCTCCCACCACACTGCCCATTCTAGATGTGCTCAGAACAGAAGCCAAGTGAAGGCTGGGCATGCTACAGGCTTCAGGCTTGATCCTCCCAACATTCTCCTACATCAATTTCAGGAGATTTAACTGACCGATCCCATTATCTCCCTCCTAAGTGAGTAGCTGTAAGTGCAGATCCTGAATCAAAAGAGTATCACCTTTGTACCAAAAGAGGGAAAAGCCTTTTTATGTGCATTAAAAATTGCCTTTCTGTGTTATTCATCTGGATATATGGATGGTTGATTTATTTCGGGGGGACCACAAGGATTCCTGCTGCAATTGAGACAAGCATGGGCCGTGCCACATATTGACCCCAGATGATTCCAGCTGCTGACTAATGAGGCTCCACGGGCTGCCCCACTTGCACACACCCCCTTTCAAGTCCCATTCTCCTCAATGAGCAGCTGGCAAAGAGTGCAGGAGCTGAGCAGAATAACATTGCCGTTGAAAAGCCTTTTTCTTCCAAAACCAAGAAAGCTATGACAATATTTTATTTATATTTCCAGTACTTCGGTTTGGAGCAGCACATGTAATGGCGCTGCTGTTTCCCTAGCCCCCCTCTCCCGTAATGGTGTCATTGCCAGACATCACACTCAGCTCATCAGCAATTCCAAGGGGGCAGGAACCAACCCACGGAAGTTGTTGTCTTACACACTGGCTGCTCAAAATGAAACGCGCTCCTCGAGTTTGATGTCCTGCCATCGCAAGGAGTCCTCTGGTTGGTCTCACTGAGTATCTGTTAAATCAATCATGCTGCTAAACACATTAACACCACACACATCCATATTTTTAACTCCACTGCCGTGAAGTCTGAAACAAAACACAGAGTACAGAACTTTTGAGCCAAATTTTCACTCAAACCTCAATGAGGACTTCACTCAATTTTCATCTGTTCTCCTTATTGAGATTTCTCCTCCATTCTCTTAGCCCAAACCCTAATTAATTACAGGGTGAAAGAGAATACACATTATAGCGGTGGTCAAGGCTAAGCGCTTAGTTTGTACAACTTTGGATGATACTCAAGCTTAACCTTCTCCTGCTGAAAGTTACTATTTTTTCTCTTTTTCTCACCATATGGTATCCATCAATCTTAACCTTAAACTCACTTCCTTTTGTTCTGTACAACTTTGGATCTAATCACTACTTTAAAGTAGAATTTAGGATATGTTGATTTGACTTCCCCTCAGATACCGGGCTGAGAAAAAGAATATTTCTTGTATGGAAATGTTGATATCTTAAAATGGTAGAATCATTAGTCTTCTGTGAACAGAAATCAAATTATGAGCTACTTGTGCAGTAACAAGGGAGTGCTTAAAAACTATAAAAGACATTTGTATAACTGTCATCCGTTCACCTTTAAGTTATCTTAGATGGGGTTGCAAAGAGTCAAATACTCACTTGCATCATGGCTGGAGAAGGTGACACCATGCACTGGGTAGATCGCAGCTGGAAAATCACAAATCTTATTTTATTTCCCACCTCCACTATTTACTACACCCTTTCTCAGACCTTTGAGCTTCAATTTTTGTATTCATAAAGTACACAATTAATTGTAGGATTTTGTGAGTTTAGAGAAATGTAAATGTACAGGGCAAATAGAAGAAAAATCAGTGAGCTACTATTATTGTTGTTATGGAAAGTATAAGCCAAAAACACATAAAACCGTACTTCTCTAAGAGAGTAATACTAGTTAGAAGTTATAAAAGAGCTGGGTCATGGTATAAACAACTTCCTAAGGAAATCACACATTAAACTGATGTTTTTGCTTACCTATTCAGAGCCAGAAACTGCCTCTGGAAATTTCTCAACAGAAATATCATTGAGAAAGAAAGAAGTGAACGAGCCTAGAAATTATTCATTAGGAGAATATATCTTCATTAGGAGATAGCTAATAAAAGTGTGGCCACCACTAGCATGGCTGTCTTCAGATTCACAGAAACAAGCATGATGTAGCCCTCTTGGTCATTAGAAGTAGGACTTAAGCGCATGCAATTTCATCTTCATGGCCCACCCTAGCAAAACTCATCTGTCTCTTTCAGTCCTCAGTATAGTACCTTCATCTGAATGGTCCAAGCTTAGTTATGGATCTCAGATTGGTGGCTGGATTGTAATCCTGTCCACAGCACTCTCTACCCTATGCCTATCACACTGCTGGAGACATTATTTCAGTCAACAACTGTTAGAAAGAGGACTGTGTCTTAGCATACAAGTATGTATATCTGAAATTTGCAGTGGGATGTTGCTGAGGGACTTCTAGAATTTATCAAAAGGTACACTTTCAGGATTAAAATCTGAAAATCACCTGACACAACTGAAGCACACATTCTTTAGGGACTAGAGTCTAGGAATCTGCCAAATGACAACTTCATCTGTCTGTCCCCCCTGCCTTCTTGGAAAATTTCATCAGCAGAACCTATAACAGTGAGACAAGACTGGCTCGACCACAGCAGATCTTGAAAACAATGGGGTTATGTATGAAAACAACCTTGCTTAGGAAGACATGCAAGACAGAAAGGTTTTTCCCAAGTTGTTAGTAAGTGGACAACTAAAATGGGGTGAGTCTACTGGAGGGGAGAAGAAAAGATTCTTCAAACTTCCATGATGTCATCTTCAATGAGGCAGATCAGCAATAAGCAGAAACCTGGTTAGGGGAAAGGAAGGGTTTGTGGAAAGGTGGTCTTCCATGTAAAAGTAGATCACTCGTGCTACAGGGACAGCACTGACACAAGTCAAGGGTCAGGAGCACCTACAGAAACTGCGAAGGTCACCCACCCCTACAACAGCTGCCTTGCTTCCCAGCTGTAGAACTGCAGTGGCCACATGGGACAGATGGTACTTTCTATCTTGGGTGCCAGTGCAATGAAGACCCTTCTTCCAAAGTCTTTAGGAGGATGACATGACTTCTCCACATGGACAGCCGCAAACCAATAAAGTCAGTGATTTTTATGAACTAAGCTTTTATATAAAACACATTTAAATGCATATAAAAAGTAAATAAAATCTATCATCAGCTGTAGCTTTTTTCCCCCAACCTAACTTCATTCTTGGGATTTATTTTAGAATTCTTTCCAAGTCACCCAGCATTATAATACCTTCAGAATCAAAGCCTTCTTGAGATTAATTTGTATTTTAAGCCAATTTAGGAACCAAGACGTATGTTGCTTTTCCCAACTGCGACTTATGCTTATTTCTATCAAACTTATGATTTTCCTCTTTTTCAGCTTAATTCTGAAATCACTTATCACAAATTTCAGCCCTGTTCCTTCAGAATTATACTTTCTTTCTGTATAATTTAAGTCAAAAGGAAAAAGAGAGTTATGTCAGAAGTCTCTACCAACCCTTGTGGGATTTTTTCCAGCTGAGGAATGTTTTCCAGTGTTTGTTTTACAGAGGAATGGAAAGAGCTCTTTCTCACCTCATCTCGCTTTCACCTCTACCCCATCCTCAGTCATTCTGGCTCTCAGCCACGGATTAGCCAGTAACTTTTTAAGTAACATGGTTGAGAAGTCTGTTCAAAAAGAGATCATCAGGGGATGCACTGGGTTTGCTAGCCAATACACTTCTCCCCTGTTTTCTACCCTGTCTGAACCCAAATTTGTTTAGGAATCCACCCATTTTTTTCAAGTACTCATGTGACTCAGAGAAAGACAACTTCACCTACAGCTCCAAAGGTGAATCCTAGTTCACTGAGATGGTAATTTTGTTCTCTTTTGCCAAGTGCTGGTCAATGAATGAGCATGTGACCACACTCTAGCCAAAGAGACATAAGAACAAGTCTATCTGAGGTTCAAAGACATGTTTTCTGACCTTTAAGGAGGTGATACTGAGATAAGTGGGCCCTCTTCTTCTTGGGAGAATGCCCCATATGTCCTTTGGACACCAAGAACTGCTATATGTATCTTCAGGCAAAGAGGTAACAGCGACATCGACAGAGGTAAAATCAAACTGATAGGAGGCGGAGCCAGAAAAGATGAGGAAAGCAGACCCTGAGGATCTGGTCCTGCTGCCTTCCTAACCTCTAGATTACCCTTAAGTAAGATAGCAAAAAACCTTTTTGTGCTTACTTCAGACTGAATAAGGAATTTTATTCATAGCCCAAAAAGAAAAACAAAATATCCAGATAGATGCAAGTTTACTATAAGAAATAGAAAAGCTCAGCATATTTTAGAACACAGTGTTAATGTGACTGCATAACCCTCTCCCCTCCTTGTCCTAATTCACAGATGGATTGCTCTCGGTATTGTCACAGTGGTGTGGCATGACATGGAGGGAGCGTGCCTAGTCTGCATTATGCTCTTAAAATTGCAATTATACTAAATGTGTGATGGTTTTAGTGCAATATTCTGTGAAGCCAGCCAGTGGGAGAATTCAGGATCAATCTTTTTGTAAAGTAAAACTGGCATATTTTGAAGTCCAAGAGGCTGAAAAAGTCCTAAGAGATAAATCTAAAGACTACAGTAATGATATTCAGGGCAAATAGATCATGCAGCATGAGCATTTCTTGTTTAAGGCTGAGAAGTTAGTGGTGAAGGACTACTTGAAAATGATAGAATATGGTAGAAAGCATGTGATTTTATTGGAATGTAGAACTTATAGAGAAATAGTCAGTAAAGAACTGAATTCATTGACAATCATGTTTGCGACTTATATCTACTCTTTTCCAGGTCCCGAATCTCTGAGTAGGATATCTTAAATTAGGACGGGGATCTGAATTTGCCAGGATGTTTCCTGAATCATCTTAAATTCTGGCACTATCTATAAAATATATATCTCCGCTAATCATAATTATTGTATAGAATTTATTATTTTCAGACACTTCTTTTATTTTCTTTCATAATCTTCCTCATATATTCATGAGATAAAAATCATTACACTCATTTTAAACCAATGGGAAGAGAAATTTTAAAAATCACCAAAGATCACAGTTAGCAGATTGAAGAGCTGGAAACGCAGGTCTTTTGACTCCAAGTTCTAAGTTTCCACTATGCTCAAGTCCTCCTCCCTCCCCGTTCTTGTAGGCTGTAACAAATTTGAAGTTATGCTACTGATCAGCAGCAATTGGTTTGAAATAAGAAATCTTTGTATTCAAATATAAACATGAATATTTGAAAATTGCTAATTTGGGCCAAATGTTGAGCTTAAGATGATTGCCAACCTCTTCTGTGTGCACAACTCCCCTAAACCATTTGTTCTCATATAACATTTAGCTTAAGATGTAATACACAATACACATATAGTGTTTCCCATGTACAATGTTTTCCAGCTTCTAATTCACTTTAGGCCATCAAAAGAGAACATAAAATAACTCCAGAGCCCTAGACTTCTGCAATTACCTTGTGGAGAGGGAAAGGGAAGAGTAGGAAGAGTTTTTACAACTGAGAAAATCCAGATTTCTTATTAGTCATGGTCTAAAAATGACAACCCCCTGCCTATCCAGCAGGCTCCCTGCACCCCAGCCCCTACCCACAAGTACAGCTGGCAAAGCCTGCTGCTGGCCACATTTTTCTGCCTCGCAGGCCAACTACAGACATGAGTGGAGAATCCATTTATGCAAAGCTGGACTGGTCCTGTGGCCTTCAGGGCAGAGTACCACCCAAGAGGGCTAGAATGAAGCCCAGGGAAGAATCTAGTTGCAGCTCCAGCCCTTGGCCATGCTACCTGTCCACCCATGGCCAAGAAAAAGCAAAGCAACACCAAGGTCCCTCAACAAATGCAAGATCTCTTCCCCTACCAAGAGCCCACAAGTGAGCTTAATGAGGATACTCCACTCTCCTCTGCATGTACCAGCCCTGGAAGCCTTTATTTACCCAGCCTGACCACACTCAGGAGAGCCTGGAGAGAAGGATGACCACCATTACCCACTCTTCAGAACTGGAAGAACAGAAAGAGTGACAACTTAGAGTTCAAAAGGAAAGAAGTGTGTGATTCTCAAGGTAGGGGAAGGGCTTCCTTGCCCAAATATATGTTTGCCCAAAAACTCTTGAGCTACATGAATATAATAATATAAAATTCTTATTTAAAGTAAACCATAAAACAAAGGTAGGCCACATCATCTTTGACAGAATGAGTCTCTTCCACTATCTTCTTTTACTGTATTTCTTCATAGTGTTGGTCTGTGTTATAAACACTTTTTCCCAGGTTCTCTCGATATCCCCCATCCTTCCTCCCCTGCTCCCCAAATCAAGGCATTTTCCATTAGGCATGTAAAAATGATTGCTCATTAGTTTAAATCCCCAACAGAGTCCTGGGATCCAGATGCAAATAGCTCAGAGCAACATGGTTAAAACCTTTTTATACACTTCTCCCAGGAGGACAGATACATTACATCCAATGGAAGTTCTAGGTCTTGGCTTCACATGCAAGCACCCAAAGAATAGATTTATGTTTACACTTCTACAGAGCCTTAAACTGAAATCCTTAGAAATAGATTTAGAGATGGAAAGCTGCCCACTAAAGTTTTATTGAGAATGTCGTCAGGGTGTGGGGAAAAAAGAAGGCAGGGCTGGGTAGAGAGAGAAACTGCCCCACAATGTGGCTACAACCATGACTTCAGAAACTGTGCAAAGGCTTAAAGCTGACATTGCCCCTACAAGTTGAGATAAGACACTAGGACTTTTTTCCCCTGCTTCAGCTGTTATTGGTGATAGGTTGTCCCCAGGAAGGGAACTTCAGTGAGGCAGCTCTCTGCAGCTAAAAGCAGTTCTGTGGAGGACAGAGCTGTAAACCATTATCAGTATTCCCAGAGCTCTGGATGGATGGATGAGTTACAAAGAGGGATTTGGAAAGAGAAAAATAGTCTCCATTACAGCCCACTCCTTCTGCACTCTGATCCACATTTTTTATAAGAAGCGTGCCTCATCAAAGGAATAGTTTTTCCAAGACTGTGGTTGATCTTGTTTACAGAACAAACTTACAAAGACTTGTATAAATGAAAAATTCTTGCTGCTACATTTGATTTCAAGGCTGTAACTGAAACTCATCATTTTCTTCTTCTAGCGTATTTATTCTAGATTCCCTTCACTCTTCGCCAGAACTACATCGCATCTCAAGATCTCAAAGGGTTCTGGGCTTCTGAATCCCAGGTAATCTTCAGGCAGTGGCTGCTACATTTTTCTTATTTTCAATAAAAGTTGGTGTGATGTCTTAATGGAACTCCTTGAGGTCAGATAGCTCCCTCCCTTATAGCCTTACCTCCCCAAGTAATGAGGTTCAGTTACTCAGAATGTAATTGGGTCGGGGAGCTGCTAGTCTCTTGTCACAAAAAGCCCAAAATAACAAATAAGCTGTCAGAGTTTAAAATTCAAAGGAGCACAGTAAGCATTGCAATCATTTTCCTTCTGAGAAGCAGAACATCTAGACCCACAGAGCCTAGAGTTGTGGGAAAAACAGAAGCAGTCCATCTAGAAGCTCCAGAAGTGAGACATTCACTGTTGATAAGAAACCACTTCAACTTCTCCTCCTTTAGTTTCCTGACCCACATACTGTACCCCTAAAGAACATCAAATAGTGATCCTTAGATACACCACTTTCATCTTCAAATGCATAGATAATGTCCACCTTGCCAAGTGACTTAGAGGGTCTGGCAACAGACTGTTCATGATGGGCAGGTTGTTTGATGTCACATTGGTCAGATAGTCAGTCTGTACTAGGACCCACAGGTATCTATGGCATTGCTTTTTGGTTTTTTGGAGGGTTTTTTGCACCAGGGACTGAACTCATGACCTTGCACTTGTCAGGCAAGTGCTTCTGCTACTGAGCTATCTCCCTGGCCCAATGTTGCTTTTTGACTGGTGTACACTTCCACAGGATGGCCAAGCTCCAGAATTCTAGGAGCCCATATTGATATTTCCCTCATGGTGCTTTCTAAACAGCACACAGTGGGGGTTTTTTCCCAGCACAAAAATCTCTAGTCACATGAGAGTTTTCAAGCCATGTGACCAAGGCAGCAGAGTTGCTGCCACCCTACCTGGACCTTCTGCACACTCTTTCATTTTCTTGGGCTAGCTTAAAATGGACAATCTTCTGCAGTGTCCAGAGTTGGAAACAGTACAGGATGTGCTGCCCTCAGAATACACAGCGGTTTGGGGGAGTGGGAGGTGCAAGTTGTAACAAGTTGTCCTTACTTTCAGAATGTCCCTATTACTCTAAAACCTCATAAGTATGACAGGCCCTTGAATCTTCATGACTTGCATGTTCTGTAGCATTGAATGCAAACTGTTTCTGATTATGTTTTCTAATAAAGGTGGAAATGAATACCCTTTTCAGATTAATGACCACGTATCCAGCCTGAAGCTGGATTAATCTGGTCCAGTACTAAACAAAAAAAGGGGATACAGATGAATGTCCATTTTGTATCTGTGTATTCAAAATGGTTAGGATAGATATATAGTTACATTCTCTTAATGAGAAGAGGGACTTGTTCTAATAGTGTTTATAAATAGGTTATCATGTCCGCATCTTGTACAGCAATTAACCACTAGGAAGAATGTATGCAATGTGTTAGTTATTGAAACTGTCCTACCAAGAAAAAAAAATCTGGTCCAGCAAAGAAACTCACCTCTTATTAAGATCTACTAGTTGGTTAAATGTGGAGCAGCCCACTGTCACCAGCTATGACCCAAATGTTTAGAGACCAACTAGATTGGAGAATGAAATGGAGATGGGATGGAGATATCCACTCTGACTTCCTTTAGGTCTTTGATACATGGGATGCAGGACTGATTTCCATGGGCTGTCTTGGCTGTGAGAGGGAGAAGAGGCAACAAGCATCTCCACTTGGCCTCTCCCTCTACAATATAGCTCCAGGACAAGGCCTTTTTGCCAGCCTCCCATATAAATCCATTCAATCTACAACTTTGGGGACCAGATGAATGACCAGAAGATGATTTAGAAGAATCACTGTGATCCAAGACTATGCCAGGACTCTTTGTAGCCTGACTTCATATCCCTTTACTTTAGAAGATAGACCTGCTGGCATTTGGCATCCCTGAAATCACTATCAATTCAGACTCTGTGTCTAACAGTCCTCAGAGTATCTTGCTACCTTTCTTACTTGAGTAACTACATCCTTTGAGGAAAGTGCTGGGAGAAACAATACCAAATGCAGTTGCTGCTGTGATAGAATCCCTCTGCATAGGGACCCACCTCTACTCCCATCAATGGATCTGGACCTGAGAAGTATCTCAGGCCCAGAAACCTGGGAAGAAATCTCAAGTTGTTTCAATCTCAATCGTGTGATTCTTGTTTATTCATTCTTTATTTCTTTTGATTTGGATGAACTAAGCAATACCCTGATTGGCTGCCTCTCCGCCTTGCTGCTAGCAATACCATTTTCCATAATCTGTTAACAAATTCCGCATCTCCTATAGACTGGTATCCATAGGTTTTCTTCTGGCCAATACATCTATCTTCACTGAGCTACCAGATCACAGTTCTTTCAGTACCCTAGCATCTCCATGGTCATCAGGAAGCCCTATTCTGTAAGATCTTTTATGCCATCACTGGCTTACAGGAGCCCATCTGTACTGAGATTCTTATGAACTCTGGTTCCCTCTAGGTTTCCCATGGAACTCAGCCAGCTGTGGGTTTTCTTGAATTACAGAGAAAATCCATGGCAGCTCTGCTATCTGTTATATCATCTACTTCATTTAGTATAGGGGGCCTTCACTTACTGAAGAGCTTCTAAGAGTCATTCCAGTAGAGTAGCCTATTAGTTCTATCTCCTGGCTTCCTACTTGTGTTAGGCATCACAAAATTCCATGGTGGAAGTCTTCCTTATTCAAATTTACCCACCTCTCAGGATCCTGTCTCATGCATACTCTCCAAGTTCTTACTGATACATATTGTCTAGGTTTTACAGCTCCTGTGGTACATAGACTCTCTCCTCCTTCCATAGATCCAGCTTTTTTATTCAGGTTAGGATGACTTAGTCACTGGTTCAGTGATAAAAAGGAGAAACAGATGTAGATCCTGTAAGAGCAAATCATTGTCTTGTAATGTCCCTGCCTCCGTTGATCCCTCTACATGACTGGAAAGGAAGAACAGGGAGACTACCACTTTCTAACTAGGAAAATGGGCTTACTCCGTGAGCCTGGGAAAAATTTTGAAATTTGAAGTTCTCAGTTGTGTCTACTCAGATATTAGCCCCATGCCCAGTGATAGGTCCCTATCTTTCTCTTTTTGGTTCTCAACCTTAGCATAAGAAACATGTCAAGGGGACCGGGGAGATGGCTCAGTAGAATAAGCACTTGCCTGGCAAATACAAGAGCCTGAGTTCAATCCCTGGTTCCACAAAAAAAAAAAAAGCCAAGCCTTGAGAATTCCACCTTCTCTAGAGCACAGTTACATTTAAGAATAGGTTCTCTTTTTTATCTTCCCTTCAGCTATTATAGATTCAGGTTTTTAAATGCTGCCAGATATGCACACTCATGTTTATAGCAGCACAGTTCATGATAGATAGATCTTGGAAACAGCCCAAATGACCATAAACTGATGAATGAATAAAGATGTGTGTTTTCTTATATAATAGTATACTATTCAACCATAAAGAAGGATAAATTTCTAAGAAGGCAAAAGAGATATTTATAAGTAAATAGATGTACCTTAAGACCATACTACTAAATGAAATAAACACAACATGTAATATCAATGTGTAAATATCACATTGCTTCTCTGGTGTGATAAAGCAAAAGTGGGGAAAAAAAGAAAGCAAAAGTGTAAATAAGAGCAAAAATGTATGATAGATATTGAGAAATAAGAAGAAAATATTCAAATGGGAACTAGGGAAGGAAAAGGCAGAAAGGATAGAAGGGAAAAGAGGAAAGAAAGAAAAAAATGGAAATAAACCTTTTGTAAATGAAGAGGAGCAGCAGGGTAAAGGAGGGGAGGGAAAAGGAGAAAAAAAGAAGATTTAAAATGTATCACATGCAAGTACACATTTCCTATGATGATAGAGCATTATCTATATCTAAAATGTACTAATAAAATTAATTAATCAAATGTCGCCAGAGAGATCCTCGGTCTTTAATATTTTTTCCTTGAAGTGACTAATCACCCTGAGCCTGTCACTGGGAATCAGTAATAGTCCTTCAACTCTGTAGTCCTTAGACTCATCATTTTCCTCAAACTTATCAATGGCCAAAGATGTCCCGCCAACCACTGTCCCCCACGACACACACACATATTAGTACTTCATCCTAGGTCACTACGCCTGAAGGTTTGATAACTGTGCTGCCATCCCAATGGGGATAGATGGCAGTGCTAGGCATCAGTAAATGGTTTTGTATACCCAAAGTCCCATTTTGTAATCAGCCTTTGGGGTCGCGCCCCGTATGAACTATGTTAGGTTTAACTGCCATGGAAATCACCCCTAAGACAGTTGCCTGCTGAAGGTCTAATGGGTTGTATTTACAGGAAGTAGCCCTATAAAATGACAATATAAAGAATATAAAATAGGAATGTGAGATTAGGCAGAGACCACAGGGAGCTAGCATGGTCCTTGAGATGTCCACAATTGAATCAAGTATCTGGGCCCAGCTAGTCATGGGGTTGTTCTTAGGAAAAGGGAAAAGATCATAACTTTGGGCAGTTCCCTCAGTGAGGGAGTCCCAGTTACCCCTGTGAACAATAATATTGCAAGGGCTGCAATGATACCCACTACATAAGCATACACATTTACTCCAGACCAGTAAAATTGTCCTACAGCTCTTGTTGAAATGTATCTCAAGGCTCTCCCTGCCTTGCTCACCCGTCAGCTATGTTGGTCTCATGTCAATTCTCAGAACACACCTTTGTCTCTGTCTTGATCCCTCTTGCCCTGGATCCTCATGTCTGGCCTGTCCTCATCTGTCAGCTCTTATCTCAGCTTAAGTGTCGTCTCGTCAGAGGCCTTTCTTGACAGCCCTGTATAAAGTAGGTTCGCGCTCACACTCACCATTATTTTGTTACAACACCTGGTATATTTCCTACCTGATCCTCACAAATCTTTTGTGTTTGTTTGTTCGCCTATTTATTGCTTGTGTTGCCCTCCAGAGCAAAAGGCCATTATCTAAGAACATCTTGATAGCCACCAGGACACCCCCAGTCTCTGAACAACATGGAGGAGAGCATAATAAAAACCCACTGGACAAATGAATTAAAGGATAGGAATGGTAAATTTTATCAATAAGGAAAAATTAGTCATGGATGCTGATGAGCGATATGATTATGTAAAGCAAGTGTCACGTAGTGCAAACTGTTCTGAGTAAAGGAAAAATGGAATCGCAAGCAAAAGTTGATGCTAGCAGCTCTTGCCATTCTTGTTTATCATTTGCACACTTATGCGCTCAGCATGACAGCATAGTTTAGATCTGGGGTGTCCCCAAAATGCTCATGCATGTGGATAGTGGTTGATCATAGGGGTTCTATAGTTGAAAAACACAGGTCCTAGTGGTCCTGGGTTCTTGAGTTACCCAGTTGTTGGCGAGGTTTGGATAAATGTGGAGGAGGTTGGCACAGATCTGAACCAATACTTTTCCCAGTAGTATTTCCATTTTCAACCTCCCTAATTTCAAACAAGAGGAATGTTTTTCTCATAAAGACAAAACTTCAAAAACTTGGGCAGGAATAGGCAAAGCACCTTAATATTGCAGGACATTTTTCAGCGCCCACTGGCCCAGATCCTTACAGACTCAGACACAAAGTAGTATCAAAAGGCTTGCTGTTCACTATGAGCCATTAAGTAGCCCTTTGGCCTCCTCAGTATGTCACACAACCTTTCAAGGGTTCCGCCCTGGGCATGACCTTGGCCCTGCCGAATTCTTACATGGCCTCCCACAGGAGCTTGTCCACAAAGGACCGGGTATGTCCTCAGATTCCTCCCAGATCAAATAGTCAGTATCCTCTTCATGAATGTTCTCAACCCTAAAGAAGAGAAGCCCCGGCCATCCTGAAAATGGAGTCAAATTTTCTGCCCACGGCTTTGTCATGGAAAGTGTCACATGTAAAGAGCTTCAGCTTGTAAAACAGATGATAGAGCCTTCCTGAAAATAAATATTCTCCAAAGCTGTGCAGGACAGGGTACTGCCTGAAGATATGAGTTTCAAACACTGCATTAAAACTTTTAACAGACTTAAAGATTCATTTGGAGATTTAGTATTTATTAATATCCTCACTAATTCTATTTTCCATTCCAAATTCAATACAAATGCTATTTTTACCAGCATATTTATTGCATTCATTGAATGGCATGAAGGCATCTTGTAGAATTGCACAGAAATATTCCGAAGTTGCTTTAAGAAATTGCTATTTTTATTCTGTAGAGTTAATTGAACCTGCTGCTATATATCTAATTTATGGGAAGCACAAAGACAGCAAGTTGCTAAACAAAAGTGTATTTGGTGCCTAATATTAGGTTTCACTTCCTCTAATGGGATGGAATATAGGCTATCAGAATGATCTTTCTCCCTTAAATGTAATGGCTGACTTTTATTTATAGTTGCATAAATATATATGTAGATCAAAGGCAAATTGACAAATATGCTAGAATACAGCAATTGTCTCTACTAGCATTAGCAGTCAAAAGTTACTCCAGTCAATATTTTGGTAATTTAAGCATGGATAACCAGTTCTTGAATATATTAATGATGATCTATTTCACTACACATCATTATCCAGATCAATTTGTCTATTCCCTTCTTTATATAGATCTAACTGGTTCAGCTTCCATTTGGAGACGTGAAGCACCACCAGCACACGTTACTTTTCAGTACTTATTGCCTCAAATATTGATTTTTAATTTTTTTGTCAAACAGAATGCGTGCTCTCGTTTTGTGTAACCTGAATATACCACACACACACGCACACACACACACACACACACACACACACACACACACAAACTGGGCAGGAGCCATCATTTGCTACAAATTTTCCTAAATAATAGCAGCCTTCAGATGTGAACATCAGTACTTTTTAAAAGTCATTTTTGTTTCAAGAAGTATAATCTGACTGTGGCTTGGGTAAAGGAAGGGGACTGGGAGAAAAGACTTTTACTGGCAGGATCCCGGGTTATTATCCTGAACTAAAAGGATAATTGAATAAGCAGGATGCAGAAAACAAAGGAGCCAGGATGTCTCCCAGTCCTCAGCGGGAGACATATAACGTATGCTGAGTATTTACTGTGGGACTGGTGCTGTCTATATATTTTCAAGGTGTTTTCTCTCAGTCTGCAAGGCAAGGTCAAGAGTACCATTATCTTCATTTTAAACACAAAGATACCAGGCACAGTGACACATGCCTCCACTCCCAGAATTTAGGGCAGTTAAGTTAGGAGGACTGCAAGTTCAAACCTTGCCTGGACAATTTAGGGAAAACTTATTTCAAATTTTTTTTAAAAAATTAAAAGGAAGCCAGGTATGGTAGTACATTCCTGTAATGCCATCCCTTGGGAGACTGAATAAGGATGATCACCTTGAATCTGAGGCCAGCCTGAACTACATAGCAAGACCCTGTCACAAAACAAACAAGAAAGATGAGGATGTAGCTCAGTGGCAGATTTAATGATACCCACCCTGAATGCTGGAGTGATGTGGCCACAAGCCACAGAACGCCAGCAGCCACCAGAATCCAGAAGGAGCAAAGAATTAATTCTCAAGTCTCTGGAGTAAGCACAGCCTGCAGCATCTTGACTTCAGTCCAGTGATACTGATTTCAAACTCCAGAACCTCGAGAGAATAAACACCTGGGCTTTTGTCACTGAGTGTGTGGGAAATCATTACAGCAGATTCAGGAAGGCAAAGCAGTGCTCCATCCAGTTATCATTCAGTAACTACAGTGGTCCCTTCACCTCTTGACCTCAGAGGGAAGAAAATATGTCCCCAGCCACCACTGCAAGGTGTGGCCCTGAGATTTACTGCCCTCCAGCGTGAAATGTAAATGGAGTCTCTGCATCCACACTTTGGGCTCAGGCACCTGCCTGGCTCTCCTGACCTTGTGTTATCCACGGAGAGATACAGATGTGTGTTTGTGGCCAGACTTGATCTCTCAGGCTGTGCCACTTCCAGGGAAGAATGTGCCCTGGCAAACCTGCCAGAATCAAGATGAGAACCACTGGTGCCAATTTCCACATAGCCCACAGCCTAAAGCCTAGGCTGGAGGGCACAGGCTGGCCCAGCTCAACCACAAGTGGCCTGCACACACAGGAATGATAAATGCACGCCTGCTGTTTAGACCACTGAGATTTTACAGCCATTCATTATATGAGGATATGGTTGAAACCATCAACTCTAGTTACAACATTTAATTTATTAATATAGTTAGGCATATATATGCATTTTAAAACATATAAATAATATGTGGGTACTGCAATATAATGCATTGTGTAGTACAATTGTACAGTGCCTTTTCTATTCTCACACTTTGTGAAACAGTTGCAGAAAAAGATTCATAAACAACTCTGATGGCAATGTGTTTGTGTTACACCATTTTCTAGACTCACCACCAAGTTTTATAATCTCATTCCAATCCGTAAGTACCAGTCTCATAACAGTAGGGTAAGATTTTCAAATAGTCTTTAAAAGACTGGTTTATAGTGACATTCAGTTCCTACAATTTAAGGCCAAAACCTCAGATTACTCATCAAATTGTGCTAGATGTTTGCTTTCTTTCTTTAAACTTCTGAGGTTAGGTGATCAGCGAGCCTTGACCAAAGTCATTTCAAGACAATGTGTCCTCCAACTGTTCTCTACCAGCCAGCAATGTGATCTCTCTCCAAGTCCCAAAGTTTGTCACAAAGTTGAAGGATCCTAGAAATGCAAAGTAGGGTATATTAACTGCTATGTGTGAAGATTGTCACCCTGTTCAATTCCACCTTGCTCTCTCCCAAGCTTTTCCTTGGTGGCAGGTATTGGAGTAGCTATAGAAATGCATTTTAGACATCCATCCAGAGAGAGGTTGAGCAGGAACACGTTTGAGTTTGAGCTCAGTGGGACATTTTGGCAGCACATCACAGGCCCTCGGGTGCAGAAAGAAGTCATATGAGTCACGTTGGAGTAGAAATGGCTTTCAGGAATACAGCCACCACCCACTTGTCAACTTATCTGGCCTCAGATCCAGGCCAAGAAGTCTGATCAAATACTCATGGGTCTTTTGGTATCCCACATGGAAGTATGTGGCTATTAGAGAAGAAATATAATTTGAAATATATGGAACTAGAAGCCCGTCTGTGGAAAATTCTTCCAATCATCAGAAATTTGAAATTGTAAGTAGAAGATTTGGTTCTTATTAATGCTTAATAAGAACAGAAGTTCTCTCTTATTGAGGAAATATACCCAATAATGCAGCATATACAATTATAAATGCATCATTGGGTGTTTTTTTCTTTTTGATGAGAAACATGTGAAATAAATTTATCAGAATTCCTGGGTCTATTGGGGGAAACCCATAGCAGTACCACAAATTGACTACATCAGCTATAACAGCTCAATTACAAATGAAACTTGCTAGTGGTTTTCTCAAATCTGACAGCCAGCCTGAATGCAAATGACATTACCAAGAGCAAATTATGAAGTTCAAAGCAAACTTTCTGAACTACTTATTTTTTTAATTCCAACAAACTGAATTTTCTTTATATTCTCATTATGGAAAATGATATTATGAAATCATAATCATATGAAGACATTTTCCGGAATTTGTGGTGCTTATGTCATTTAGCAACTTTTTAAAAAGGGGTTTTTTTCTCACTCTAAATAACTGTTTATGACTGAGTGAGCTTTGCATTCTTTTAAGTAGGACCCTGGAACTTGCTTGCAAAAAGGTAGATTGGCTCAGGATGATAATCAAAACAGAGTTCACATGGAAGCATAACTTTGTTCTAACTAACCTTTTCATTCTTGGCAGGTGAATTCTATAAAGGCAGAAGAAAAGGAGGAAGGGGACAGATCCAAGGTCTACTAATAAGGCTCAAATCTTGATTCTTCAACTTTCTACCTATGTAATCTTGGATAAATTCTTTGAGTTACCTGTTAGACAAAGATAACCCCTTTCTTAAGAAACCCATTGTTCTGAATAACTACCATGAAGACAACAGTATGTAATGTATTAATTATTGTAACGGTCCTACTAACCTGTTAAGAAACTGTTTCATTGCTATTGTATCTTTATTTCTCATTAAAATGAATAAAATAAAATAATTCTTAAAAAAACATTGCATTAAATTAATTACTTCATGGAATATGTTTAGATCAACACTGTATACATAGTGGTAAGTTCCCAATAAAATCAGATCTGTTATCATTGTGGTTGTTGCTTCCACCTGCATGCTGGCCCTACTTACACTTCTTATAGTTGCCCTTGTCATCCCCAACTTGCCAGAGACAAAGTAAATTTCAGAGGGCTTCAAAATTCCCTCAATATCTTACCATGTGGCAAGTATGAATGAAAGAAGGAAAACTCAAATCCATGAAGATCTAACCCCACCCTGCCACTTTTACACCACAGACCTCACACACTGATATTTCCTGTGCAACTTGGATTCCATTAAGACAGTCCTTGCCTCTGCCTATGAACTCAAGAGTTTTACTTATTTTATCCTCCAGTAGGTCAAGTATTTGTGTTTTAACATTAGTTTTGTGGTCCATTTTTATTTTAGTGTAGTACACAGTGAGAGATATGGGTCTAGACCCTCCTGTGTGGATACCCGGTTTCCCCAGTAGCATTTAACAGAGACTGTCTTTCCTCTGGTGTATGTTTTGGCCCCCTTGTCAAGAATGAAGTAATTGAATGTGACTGGCATTTCTTCTGCATCCTCTATCCTCTCCCATTGATCCTCAAGTCTGTTTTTGTGCCAGTAACACACCACCTTCACCACTGTAAATTCATAATATAACAGCAAAACCAGGATATTTTCATTCTCATTACCCAGTATTGCTTTGGCTATTCTGAGATTCTTTCGGTTCCACATGAATTTTAGAATTTTTTTCTCCAGTTCTGTAAATAATGCTGTTGGAATCTGATTAGCATTATGCTAAATTTGTGTACCAATTTTGGAACTCTGGCCATTTTGACTATACAGGTTCTGCCTGTCCAGGAACAGGTAGTATCTTTCCATCTCTGATGTCCTCTTTGATTTCCTTCTTAAGAGTACTACTGTTTTTGTTATAGAAAAACAAAATTTGTGTTTCACTTCCCTAATTAATTTAATTCCTAAGTGCAGTATTTATCTTTTTTGATGCTATCATAAATTGTATTTTTTTTCCAAATAGTACCAAGAACCAACAAAAGGAATCACTAAAAACTAAAAAGCTTCTGTACAGTGAAAGAAACAATAAATACAATAAAAAGGCAATCTACAGAATTGGAAAGAGCTTTCTGCCAGTGATTCCTCAGACAGAGGAATTACATATAAAATATATGCTGCGCATAGTGGTGCATGCCTATAATCCCAGTTCTCAAGAAACTGAGGCAAGAGGATTCCCATTAGTTTGAGGCCAGCCTGGGATACATTATAAGTTCAAAGACAGACTGATCTATATAGGGAGACACTGTCTCAAAAAAAAAAAAACTTAAAAACTTAAAAATTAAATATATAAAGGACTCAAAGAAATTAGTCTCCCTAAAATAAAAGGCTCAGTGAAAAATCAGCAAGTGAGATGCATAGACACATCACAGATGAAATACAAAATGGCTAATAAATACATAAAAAAATGTTCAACATCACTGTCTATTAGATAAATGCAAATTAAGACAACAGTGAGATTCCATCTTATCCAGAAAAACTGGCCAGCATGAAGAAATCTGATAATAACAGATGCTGGTGAGGCTTTGGGGGAAAAGAAACACTTCTCCATTTTTGTTGAAAATGTAAACTAATACAACTACTTTGGAAAACAGCATGCAGATTTTTCAAAAATCTAAAAGTACAAATCCCATTTGATCCAGCTACTCTCCTTCTAGGGGTCTTCCCAAGAGTTAAAGACATCATATTAAGTGATACACACATACCCTTGTTTACATCAACATAATCCTTAATAACTAAATCTTGGAAAGACCCTGTATGACCATCAACAGATTAATGGATAAAGAAAATGTGGTGTTCCCTATTCTATAATAAATAAGGCTAATCTTGAGTCATTTAGAAAGAATGGGTATCATTTAAAAAATCAATTAATAGCAAATGCTGGAGAGGCTGCAGGGAAAAAGAAACCCTTCTGCACTGCTGGTGAGAGTGTAGACTGGTACAACCACTATGGAAATCAGTGTGGAAACTCCTCAAAAATCTAAGACTATAAATCCCATTCAATCCAGCTACTCCCCTTCTGGGTATTTTCCCAAAAGAAATGAAAACATCATACCACAGTGATACATGTGCACTTATGTTTATAGCAGCACGGTTTGTCATAGCCAAATCTTGGAAGCAACCAAAATGCCCATCACCTGAGGAATGGATGAAAAAGATGTGTTATTTTTATACAATGGTGTTTTACTTAGCTATAGAGAAAGACAAACTCAAAGCCTTCATAGGTTAAGTGGATACAACTGGAGGCTATACTCATAAGTGAAATAAACCAGACCCATATGTGTCAATATCATATTGTCTCCCTACTGTAAGAACCCAAAAGAAGCAATAAAACCTGAACAGTATAACAGATATAGTAAAACAGAAAGAAATGGAACTTAAGCATTAAACAATGACGATGAGAGAAAAGAGAAAAAGGGGGAAAGGGTAGGGGGGAAAACATGCAAATATATATATACAGGATGGCTGAGGTGATCGTACTCCTTCAAAAAAGAAGGGATGGGGGCCGGGGAGATGGCTCAGTGGAATAAGCGCTTTCCTGGCATGCGCAAGAGCCTGAGTTCAATCCCTGGTTTCGAAAAAAAAAAAAAAAGAAGGGATCTTTTTGAAAATAGCATTTAGAACTTTCACCTTGACTAATTCTGTATGATGATAACTGTAATCTAAACAACTACATTGAGGACAGCAAAATGTAATACAAAAACCATGCTTGAATAACTGTCATCTTGGTCTTCCAAATGTATACCATTTCTACTGTCATATCAATAATAACTATACTCTCTTTAAAATATTTTTAAAAAGAAAATAAAAGAGATAAGAACAAAAATTTAAGATTTCTTGAAAGCAAACAGTAATATGCAACCATATGTCCAATCTTACGTAACTATATATGTTAATCTGAACAACAGAATTGATGATAAAAATAGATAATATATCAACCATTGCTAGTCAGCTATTCTTGTTTTGAAAATCTGTAACATGTATTATTATATGTTGCCCTGTCTCTGTCTTTGTTTCTGATTTTTGTTCTTGTTTTTGTTTTTACTTTTCAAAATAAAATAATTTTTTTTAAAAAAAATGGATGCACCTTGAGACCATGGTAATGTGAAGGAAAGTGAAGGAAATCAGACACAGAAGCTTAACTAGCACATAGCTTCTCTTATATGGGGAAACCAAGATAGAAATAAAAAGAAAAAGAAAAAAGTATAAGAGGAAGAAGGGAGATAGATCTTTTTCAAATAGGAAGGCATCAAGAGATGAAAGGAGGTGGAGAAGGATGAAAAACGAACTCAGATTTGCTATCTACATACACCATCTCCACACAAGGCAGGCCAACATTACATACTGCGAACATGTATAAATACATAAATATTAAAATTTTTGAAGAGATTTTGCTCTCATTTCACACAAATGAAGATAGATTATATTAACACTAAAATAAGCCTGACATAAATTGCAATGAGTAGAATAACAGTTGCAGGTTGAGTTGTGAAGGGGCTTGCTTGTTTTAAATGAACAGAAAATCAAAAATGTTGAACAAAATTTAAAAGTACATAATGCTTGTTATTCCATACCCTTTAGAAATCTACAGTCATTCATTTGATTTAGGAACATGAAAGCTCATTTTCTATGAACTGGTTTGCTCTTCAAATTAGTCTGTTATATTTAATTTAAAAAACACTTTTATTTAGACAATCCTGACAAATTTTCCAATTGTGCTAATTCTGAATTGTTTTTCATTTCTTTTGCAAATGGAGCTACAAGCTGCTGAACTTTAAGGAATCCAGCATTGCTTCTTTTTTCTTCTTTTTATTTTTCCTTTTCTTGCTTTTTTTTCTTTTTTTTCTTTTTTTGCCAATTTATAAGGAAGCAAACCATTGAAAACAGAAGAACGAAACCATACTGTAATAAAACAAAGAGCTATTATGTTGTCTGGAGTTGGCTTCTTTACAGTGCGTGGTACAGACAAAGAACACTCATTTTCAGAAAAGGAATTAAGAAGCAGAAAGGAAATGGCCCCACTTCTTCCTCTAGGTCCCCAACAGACTCAGCATAATGTCTGCACATAGCACACAATAGTTGGGTGAGTTTCTAGCAATTTGCGCTTTTTGTGATTTTTTAAAAAGAATTCCTATCACCTACGTAGAATTCACAAATCCTTATTAATTCTTTAAGCCCTTAATAATAACTATTACCATCGTGGTCACATACTGCTCTCCTACTGACAGAGTTTTAGCAGCAGCACACCTGGATCAGAGGCTGCACCTAGCGTCCCCGGCAGCATCCTCTCTCCAGACAGATTTCTTCTGTCCACATAAGGTGTGCTTGCTTGCTTGCTTGCTTGCTTGCTTGCTTGCTTGCTTCCTTCCTTCCTTCCTTCCTTCCTTCCTTCCTTCCTTCCTTCCTTCCTTCCTTCCTTTAGAAGTCCTGGAGATTGGATCCAGGACGTTCACACTGAGCCTTGTCTCTCAGGCCCCTTTTTATTTTGCATTTTGAGACCGGGTCTTGCTAAATGGCAAAGTTTCCCAGTCTGGGTTTGAACTTGCAGTACTTCTGCTTCAGCCTCCCAGAGTGCCAAGATTCCATGTGTGCATCACCATACAAGCTCTAAAAATGTCTTCAATATACAGATAATATCAAAATGGAGAGATTCCACATTTAGTTCTGAACTTGTGGCTCTTGTTTAAGAACTAGCACATCTGTTCATTCTGGGCCTGGCTTCCCCATAGCAGCAACTGGATGTTGAAGGTGTTGAAGGATAGCTCGGCACTCTGCTTGGACATGGCACACACCTCTCGGGAACCACAGCTCCCCTATACACACTTCCTGCTCTGACAGGACTCCTCAGGCTTGGCTTTCACTTGCCACTCTTGAGCTACTCCTGATACTGAAGTAGCAGTCCTTGAATATTTGGCCTTGGAATTTTCAACATTATTAAATGCCCAACAAGTTTATGATTATCTGTGTCATGTCTATGAATATTTAATATTTTAAAAACTAAAGTTGAGAAAAAATCATAAAATAGAAACACATTTATGCTAACAGCATTAACAATTTTTAGGGAAAAAAAAATACTACTTCCAAACCAAAATATAAGAATTGCTATTTTATATTTGTTAAGATCTCTTTAATGTCAAATTTAATCAAATCAGCTGTGTTCACATATCTGTCTCTGCATTCAAGCTGTTGTGATATATTATTTTGGTTAGAGCATATGCAAATAACCTAATCCCACACATTTTTATAACAAATGGAAAAACAGAGAAGCGTATTAATAGCCTCTTCAGATAATTGTGGATACACCACTCTGATACTACACCAACACTCAGCAAGTGGTGAATTCTTAAAGGTTAATTGCACTATAAGATCTAAAACCATAGTGAGAATTAATCATACTGTTACATTAAAATTCGGTCTGTGTTATATTTCTAATCTATCTTCTACCCATGCAAGAGTTTATAACATTATACATTAGTCATTTGAAAAATACTGGTTCACTGAGCTACATATTTTCCAAACGTTGACACATTTCATTGTGTATCCAAAAAAATCACATTTGTTTTTATTCTGATCTTATTAGAAAAGTCTTCAAGGTGTGAAGATATTATCAAGCTTACAGTGTTATAAGTTTTCCTAAATTTTAACACTGCTTGAAAGCTTTACCTTTATCATTGGCAACAAATTATGACAGTTGTTTTCCTTGAAGTGGGAGGTTAACTTCATTCCTTTTTAAGAAAATCTCTGCCGGATTCCCAAGTTTCCATAACATTGCTGACTGTCAATCATTCTTCCAGGTAAAAATGTTCCTGAGATGAAAAATGGCTCCCAAGCCACAAGCCCCGCAGTTGCACAAGTGCTTGTCCTTAAGACACCCATCATGCTCCGTGATGCAGAAGAGCTTTCTGTATACTGTACTTCCAATTCTGTCACATGGAATCTTTTAGAAGATACGCATCAATCATGGGTGTTCTTTCATGAAATTGGTGGGTTTTGTAGTGTGGGTATGTGCAGGGCAGTGAAGGACGCAGTAGTTACCAGGGTGACTTGGTGTCACTGCCTCGAGTTGTGCTCGACAGCCAGCAATCTCACCCACCAGCCTCACCTGCCACTGGCCTTTCGCCCATCAGAGCAAATATCAATGCAGTGGGAAAGGTAGGCAACATCCTGTGTTAGTCTGGAAATGTTTTTGACTTCATGGAAGGCCTGCAAGTGTAGAAAAATATTTCTCCATCTCCATTTTCATGTCAGAAGCAGGGAAACAAGAGATCTTTTTGGAAGGTGACACGCTTTAGGACAGGAAGTAAGAGTGTCGCCTATATCACTTGCAGAAGTTTCCTGAGGAGTCCCTAGAGCCACTGGCTATGGTGTGTATATAGTTTGAGTGCATTACCCCAAAGCTGATGCACTGAACTCTTGCTCTCCAGTATAGCAGCGGAGGGAGTGGGACCCCATGGAGGTGGTTGGGGAGGGTGATGGAGGGTTGCAGGCGGAGCTGCCAGAGAGTTCTGTTTCTCTCTGGGGACTCTGAGCGCTCACGAGAATGGGTGGCTGTAAGAAACTGTGCAGCTGAATCACCCTCTGGCTTCCTGTTTCAACTGTTTCAAGACAGAATCTCCCGCCCACATGCTCTCACCATTGGGTTATTGCAGCCAAGAGAAACCCTTGCTCAACAACTGTGCTGTGCTATTTGGACTTTTAGCCTGCAAAAGTGAGTAGTCACAGATCTCTTTTCTTTATAAGGTTATCCTGTCTTAGGTATTTTGTTATAGTAATGAAAAATGAACTAATATGACGCCATTTGCAGTTGCAATAATGGTCTGAACATTCCCTGTGATAACCACCCTACTTACTTTCCCAAAGTATCCACACTGGGCAACCCTTCTTGCCCAGTGTACAGCAACATCATGATTACACTCTGATATCCCAAAAAAGATATATTTTGGAAGATGAGGGAGAGTTAATGGGACCATCAAACACAGACTTTCCCTATTTTTTGTTATTTTGCCTACAACAAACTGAACAGAGCTCAGCTACAAATATTACTGATATTTATTAAGTCAAATCTAGGTACTTACTCCCCCTGATGGTCCTGTAAAACAGTTTGTATTAATCCCATCTCACTTAGGCATTAAGAGTTTACACACCACCACTTAGGAAATGGAGGAGGCACTTAAGCTTAGGCTTAAATGGCCCCATGTCCCTCAACTTCAGCCAGTTTGAAAAACCTGGATGTTTGTGAGTGGGATTCAAACTAGCAAAGCATTGAAAACTTTATGCATGACTTGTTCTTAATGACGGCAGTAACATTAAAGACAGTAGTGAACGGTGCTGATAATAGAGATTAATACATGTTTCCATATGTGCTGTTAAAAATAATAATGATGATGATTGCCATTCATTTATTTTGCAATATTTATGAGCCAGACACAAACCTATCTTTTGGGGAAAGAGCAAAGATGAAAGACAGTGTTTCCCCATACAAGCACCCAGTGTGAGCTTTTGTTTGTACATTTTATAGAGTTCAATGACATTGTGATATATGTATGGCTATCACTGCTTTATTATATAAAGAAATGAAGGTCCAGAGAAGTTCAGTGTTTCACCCAAGTTCACATCAGCTCTTGGGAAAGGAAACAGAATTCGAGCCCAGATCTGGCTGCTTCCAGAACCCTAGCTGCATGAATTGAAGCCCTTTCCTGGCTGACCACCAGAACTATTTTTTTGAAGAACCCTCATCTACAGATGATGGGTAAGCACTACCAGGCTCTGCAAGCAGAAAGCAATTCCAATGCCATGCTTCGCCACTTGAAGAACTAATTAATTTGGAAGAGGGAGAGCAAGTGAAGGAGTAGCTCACATCTAAAGTAAGGATGCTAAGGAGGAATGGAGAGAGAGCCCTGATTCCAGAGACTTATCCCTAGAGTGTCAGCTAAGCTAGTAAGCTTTGATTTCTAAAACAAATTCTCCAGAGAGAGTTGGGAGATAGTTCTTTTCCTCTTTAGTATTAAATGCTAGGAATTTCTGGCTCAAGTAGCTGAACCTAAGAATGCAACTGTTTTGAACAGGACAATTCAAAAGAAGGAATGAATTGCCATCTTGGTTTTGTAGGAAAGAAAACTGTAAGGATACTAGGTGAAAGGACTAACATTCTACTTTATTTAAATTTCTCAACACTCTGAGAGGTCAGTTTCTTTGTCAGCAGTCTTATAGATGAAGATTCTGAAGATAAGAGAGAATAAGAGACTTAGCCAGCTCTATAGATTACAACGTCCTTCCTCTCTCCTGTACACCAGGGATTAGCAACTACTGCTCACAGGTCAAATCCAGCCTACTATTTGCTTTGCAAATAAAGTTTTATTGGCATACTTACACATCTACTGATCTACTTTTCTTGTATGAAGCAGATTTTATACTTATCCTGAGTAAATGCAACAAAGACCATATGTCCTGCAAAGCCAAAAGTATTGACTACCTATACTTTTTCGGAAAATGTGTGCAGAGATTTTTGCAACAGTTGAACTGTTGTGGTTTCTGTTCTTAGTATTTCTTTTTAATTTGTTTGTGAAATCTTGCTCTTTTTATAAATCAAGATATTTACTCCCTAAGGGAGCCATCTGGGGTTGGGGGAAGTTGGGTATGGGAAGAGAGTGAGTGAAAGAGAGAGAAGGGCTAGGGAGGAGAGGAAATAGGGAAAAGATGGAGAAAGACTGATGAGAGAGACAGAGACACGGAAAGACTAGGCCTTTGTGAGGCTCCTGGGCATTATTCCTTAAGTTTTCCTGAAGGATTGTGACTTGACTAGTTCAAAGAAAACACACTCAAAGTGGAAAATCTATTTACATAAATGTGGACCTTAGTTTTAATCAACTGTGGGGCATATTGAGTTTTGAAGCAGTATAATGAGGAACAATGGGTTACAATAGCAACAATTGCCAGGGTAGGGAAGTTTTAATGAGTCCAAAGGTGATACAAATAACTTATGTCAGATCTAAATAAGCAAATAGCTTATGTCAGCCTTAGAAATAGGTACAGAAACAGCAATTACTGTACTTAAAAATATCAGGATCTTCACCATACTATAGACTAAAAGTTAGTTATTATTAGCACTTCCTTTCATGAACTAAAATTTACATAACTTTTGCTTATTAGAAATTTAATCACTAAAATTTTTGTAAGATCACTTTAAATAGTGCCACATTTTAAAATAAAATTCAGAGCTTAATCACAGCATCATACCAGTGTGCAATTTTCTACTTACCTATGTAGCAAAATGTCTAAAACCGACCTAGAAGCTTGAAGAAGGTTCACAGGAATCCTTTACTTTCAAAGCAAAATCTCCAACAATATTACCACTTCTACCCTTAGCCATAAAATTCAGACATAGAGATAGAAGATATTCAATAAATACTTTATTAAATGAGTAGACAAAAATGACCTCGTTGTGACATATATAGTACCTCTTTCGTCACATTATTGGATAATACAACTTGAGTCAAACCAACATCCATTACCTTGACCTTGGACAGAAAATGCGAGTAAGATTCACAGTTCCCTGTCTTCTGGGGTTTCATGGCCTAGGAGGACTTGCCTGGATCTGACGGAGGGAGGATCTCAGGTGCTACCATCAGGTACTTGCTTTTACAGCTTAATCTGGGCCCTCCCCAAGAGGCAGCAACAAGGTAGAAGATAGAGAAATGTGGGTTAAAATAAAGCCAAAGATGAGGGGGAAAACAACATGAGAAAATGCCATAAATCTATGCTTTTGACTTTGCAAATGTCATTCTGGTCTGAAGAAAGGTGGACAGGGTCCCGCCAGCCAATGTCTACTACATAGCTCATTCTTCTAGATTATCTTTGTGCATGATCTCATTTAATCCTCACGACAACCCTTTGAAATGGAATTAGTTTTGTCATTTTATAAATAAGACTGAAACTCAAGGCATTAGTGAATTGCAGAGCGAGAATTCAAAGTACATCTTTTCATTCATTTTTACTTTTAAGTACCTTGCTTAGGTTTTTCCATTACTACCTATAATGTGCGTCCACCAGCACTTTAAGATGCCAGTTAGTCAGGTAAGTTATGCACCTCCACCTATCTAGCTACTTTAGATAAATCATTTGGGAAAACTCCTCTAACCTCTCCCCGTTTAGTTCTGACTCCTCGACAAACTAGCATCTACTTAGCCTTCCTTACTGCAGAAGAGATTAAGAGAGAATCAGGTGAAAGAAAAGAGGTTTTGTGCTTGCATTTGCCCCATTGGAAAGACCAGTGTATGAAAAATAGTACTAATAATAAATCGCTGCAGTAATCTTACCATTTACATGAACTTTTCTCTCTTTCTGAGAACACTCCTCTTGCCTTGTTCCACCTTTGCAGTCAGGTTCTAATCTACAAGGAAAAGACTTAGAATTTGTCCATAAAAGAAGGTGAAGACACGCAAAACAATTTACACCTTCTGTCGTTCAAACAGTAATGTCACCCAGCGTCACTCACAACTCCAACATGGGAGACTGGTGTCTGTGTCTCCAACGACTACCATCTTTCTATCTGCATCCAACATACCATGGTTAATTCTGGAGGATCAACCTCCTTGAGCTCTCTCCCACTAGTAATAGCTCATGGTTGTGAATATTGTGCACAGCTCAGACTGTGTGGCATTTGCATCATGGACCTCATAGCTCTGTCTATCATTACAGCTGTGGCTGAGGTTAGCAACCAACTGCCTTGTCATAGCACACCTTGTGCATGCAAGGCACACTCTCTACCCCCTGTCTGACAAATGGCAATTCTGACAGATGGGAAATAAAGCATACGGACAGACAGCTATGTTTTTTTTTAATTTTCACAAAGGTGCTATATGGGCTAATATCCCCCAGGCAGAGAATACTCCATTTTTTCCTATGCCTCTTGGCCTTTATATGCATTAGCTATGACAGCACGGATGCTACATAACAAACAGCTCCAAAAATTTCATTGGCTAACGTCAACAGAACTGCTGTCATAGATTACTGAGAGAAGAAAATTACTTTTATGTGTTTACAGATTTGGTGCACTCTGCTAGACTCAACTGGATCTTGAGCATCTTGCCATCGAGACGACAGATGAGAGTAAGTTTTGCTCTGTGGTCACTCATGCTGAGGCTCAGACAACACCTGTTACAACTACTGGAGCACACTCCTTTCATTGCAGACAGCAGTGGCACAAGGAGTTAAGTCAAAGCACACTGATGCCTTCAAAGCCTTTGTCTATATCTTGTACTCTTGTCTTCTGGACACCAGAGCTGGCTTCATAGTCAAGTGCATCAAAGGGGTAGGGAAGTGTATTCCTCCCATGGAGAAAGAGTCAGGAGGGTGGATTTTTGCTAAGTGAAACATAACCTGCAACCAAACTACTCTATGCCACTCTATTGTAGCACATACTATAGAGAAAATCCACCATTGCTACAGCTGAAACAATAGTAAACACTATTTCCATGTTGAAAAAAATCATTTCCTATATACCCAGTGATTTCTACATCTTTGTTTTTACAGTTTTAAAATAAATCTGGGGCTGGTGAGATGGCTCAGTGGTCTAAAGCACCTACTTAGAACAAGCTAAGCTAAGCAAAGCACAGGGACCTCGGTTCAATCCCCAGCACCACATGCCAGCCAGCCCCACCCTCTGGTGGGCTGAGCTGGCCACACACACTAAATAAATAAATAAATAAATAAACAAACAAATAAAATAAAAAAAAATTTTAATAAAATAAAAAAATAAAATCAATCTGCCTATTTTTCAGCTTTTTACAGATTCGTGCAATAGGTTATTCTTGATGAAGGACTAGCAATAAGCACTTGGGCCCTGGTGTAATGACTCAATCCTGCCTTCATAGTGCAAAAGCAGCCGTAAGCAAAGCTTAGGCAAATGGACCTAACTGCGGGCCAATAAAATTTTACAGAGATAGAAAGGAGGCCAGCCTTTGTAACAGGTACAACAATAAAGATATGCCTCTAGTTTTACTTAGCTATTGCCACATACACCCCAAATTAAGTGACTTGAAATAACTGTTTTGTTTTCCCTCATGATTCTGGACATCAATAGGGTGCAGCTGGATGATTCTTCTATGGCACACAGGTCACTGCCCCTTTGGGCATCTGCTACTCTTTCACCCATTTGACATCTTGGCAGGGCTGCCTGCAAGGCTGGATTCAGCTGGGAAGCTACAACAGCTAAGTCCCAGCTGCTGTGTGTCTCCTCACACCTGGCCTGTCTGAAGCTTAGGTCCAGAACTGTCATTTCTGCCATGTTCTCCTGTAAAGCTCTTTGTCTGTCATCAATGACCTCTGTCATCCATGCCCCATGCTGGCTTGTGTCTGAATGTCAACTTTCTCCTCCCTTCAAATGAGGTGAAATTATTTTTAATGCTTCACATTCAACCTGTAAGCAGGTTTTGTTTTGTTTTGTTTTGTTTTGTTTTGTTTTGTTTTGTTTTGTTTTGTTTTGTTTTTGTCTACAAGGTAACTCCACACACCCTGCTCGAAAGACTTCTCTGTCCAGAAAGATGGTGCCTTGGGCCACGACACTAAGTTGATTAATATAGTGTCAAATGAAGGGACCCCTCTCTCTAAACAGGCCTGGTTTGATTTGAGACCTTGGGCATTTCCCAAGTGCATCTCTTCTTCCAAAGACCTAGCTTTATGCAACCTCTGGCTCCATGTGCCAAGGACCACTGACACAGTTAGGGCCTGGAAATGGCAAAAGGTATAGGGGTTGAGAAAAAATAGGGTCCTCCCTGTCATCCATAATGTTGAATCTAACAAACATAGTCATTACCAATATAATAGCTCCTAGGGGCAACCTAGGGGACTGGTCACTCTCAAACTCAAACACTCCTCACGAATCACCATCTCACTTTTTCCAATGGAGTTACCATTCTTCTAAGGTCACAGGGTAATGCTGATAATGGCCAGTGTACCCTGAAAAGTACACTAGTACACTGGGCTCCGGTCAGCTTACATCAGTCCAGTCATTCTCTGAGTCTCAGTTGTCACCTTCTAATTCTGCCCCAAACTCAATGCACTTCTTAGGCCCATCCTAAGTTAGACAGCAGATGACCATGGTAACTTTGGCCCTAAGGTACGTTACTAACATATGTCCAACTTCTCAACCAAGACTCTCTGCTTTCCTCACCTGCCTGCACTAAAACTGCCTCCAGAAACCTTCTCAGCCTGGTCTCTAGACCAAGACAGGAAGCTGGAGAAAGCAATAAAATAAACAATGGATTATCACAGGTACATTTTCCCAGGAAGTAAAGGAGATGAACTGGACTAGAAGTTAAAGTAATCAGGCCTTAAGTGTGTGTGTGTACCAGGGTATGCCTCTTTCTTCTCCTGAATGGGATGGAGCTACCTCAACTCCACCCCACATTGCACAGAAAGCTTGAGAGAAATGAGAGATGTACAGACCCTTCCAGATACTATACCTTTAATCCAGCCCCTGGTAACCCGCTTTGTGTTGCATGTGCTGCATACCTGCAGGACCCTAAATCAGAGCTGTCAACACCCAACAGGACTCACAGCAGGCATCCTGGAACCAACTCACCCTAATCCCTTGCTAATCTTCTGTTTGTCTGGCAACTGACTCTTGGTTCTATCTCCCATTTATAGTCCTGCTGGCTTGACAGATGAATGCATTCTCCTGCTCTCTCGATCCCCTGCAAACTGCCATAGACCCGTTCGTCAGCTCTCATTCTTTTCCATGTCAAACATAAAATTCTCCAACTGCCTGGGAGGACATCACCAGCTTCAGTCACGTCCACTGAGGTCTTTTGGGTTGAAGGCAAGGATTCGGGACTGTCGAGCCTTGTTGTCCTGAATTCATGGCACAAATCAGGCACAGACCTTGACCTCATAAGCAGTTGGCCTACCAAATGGAGACAACTGGCCCACGGTGAGCTATTTCTGAAAGACTCTGCGTGAAGTACCGGCGAAAAGTGATACCCAGAGGAAGACCAGCCAGACTGAACTACTTAAGAAACAAAGCATCTTTGAGAAATGAAATTAATTAACTGCTTCCAAAGGGAGCAGAAAATGGGAGGCTGGGAGAGGATGGAAATTTTTATATAAATTTCCAAAGGACAGGGGACTTGAAAGAAAACTGTAGGAATTTCAAGCTCTAAATTAAAAAATGCCTTCCAACATCATGGCTTTAGTGGTGTGTGATAGACACTCTATACTGGAATTGGGCTATGTATAAAGGAAAGCTCTGACCGAGAAAAACAATAAATTAAGTGCATACATCGAGAGGATTTGGGCTTTTTAAAAATTACTACACAATATTCTCACCGGGTGATTTTAGACTAGACCTTGACAGGGTGAGATTGTGAATATAAAAGTAAGCTTTTGTCAATCAGAAGGCACTTCTCCAGGAAAAAGTTTCTAGAGAATAACCAAAGGGAATTTCAAAGATCTAGTTTACATTTTCTGTGTCTTCAAGCCCATTTCCTTGGGATTTAAGAAACCATAAGGATTTTGAGATTTTGAAACAGCCAGAGAAAACACTGCTTAGCTGTGAGTCTCACGGCATACAGCGTCCCAGTCACGGACATGTTATTTCTGACTGTTCTACTAAATTCCTTTGACCTCCCGCCCCCTCCCCACAATCCTTGCAAAGTTGGTTGCTTTCTAGTGCAGAGGAAATACTGGCTACATCCTCTCTGCCCACCATGGTTCCCAGAAACAGAAAGGAAAAAAATGGGGCAGAGCCCATGGAATGCACCCACCCAGGAAGGAAAACACTCCACAAGTTCAGTGAAAGCAATCCTCCAAACAGAAAACGGATTTCTTTAGCCAGATGAATGAAAAGAAGATTCTATTAAAATAGATAACTTCCATTTATCAATCACTGTGTGAAGGACATTATATTTGACCCTACTTCTGCTATTTTGATCGTAAGAGGTGGTTTAACTCTACTGTTAGACCTCAAGAGCAGTTTGATTCTGCCATACGAAAAATTTTAGCAGCCAACATACCAGAACAACTATGGTCTCCACAGTATGATATGTGTGTGTGTCTGTGTGTCTGTGTGTGTGTGTGTGTGTGTGTGTGTGTGTGTGTGTGCATTTTCTTTCTCTGTATCTGTATATGACTTTTCTCCCTTTGTGTCTCTTTTGCTCTATACAGCTGCCACTGGGAATCTCTCAATTTCTGAGTCTATCTTCATCTCCACGTCTCCCTATGTCTTTGTGCCCATGTATTTGTAAATTTCTCATTTCCTTTGTGTTTCTCGCCTTCTTTTTCTCTATGCCTTTTACTTTCTGTCTCTCTTTCTCCTTTTCCAACTTTTTCCATCTCTTAATTTGTTCAAAACAAAAATAATTTTATTAAAAAAAAAAAACAAGAGTACTTATTGTGTTATACTAGAAACCAGAAATTAAAATAGACTCCTGGGGTTACCAAAAAGAAACAATATTGGTGTGATCCTATCAGAATTCTTGCATTCTCAGTGCCCTACGAGTCAAGTAATAAGTTGAAAATATTCCAGATCCCAAACCGTAGTGTGCCTGCGTTCTGCGTGGCCCACCCCAGCTGACCTCAGCCTGTGCTGAGTCCTGCACTGATTCCAAGCCTGCCTCAAATAGAAATTCTCACAAGACAAAAGTCACTGAGGCAGCCCAGGGTCAGAAAGCAACTTCACCATTCACTGTTGGAGCAACCTCAGGAGCTCACAAGCCTCAAGTCGTTGCTCTACTAAATGGAACATTCTGCTTAGAACCCAGATAGCACTGCCCAGGCAAGGGCAGCAGCATCTAGTAGAGATGCTTGGTTTCCTCCTGCTCATCTTGTGTTGAAAGTCAACCAAAAAAAAAAAAGAGAGAGAGAGAGAACCAGTCCTCAGAACATACCTAAGTCACTTAGGCCTTTTTAGAACACCCATTGCTTCTCTCTTTCTTTGCCCTGTTTTCTTAGGCTCCTTCCTTTCATCAGCCAGCAACTCAATTCCACATTCATGTACACACACACACATGCACACATACACACGCACGCACACACACGCACTCACATGCACATGCACATGTATATGCACACATGGCTATGTTTCTTCCTGACTTTTGTCTTTCTTGCAGTAAATAAATGTTATCATTTGCTACAAATTTCTATCATCTGAATGATACCCCAAAATTCGTATGTTAAAAGCTAATAACGCAATAATAGCACAAAACAGGGACTTCAAGGGGTGAGAGGGTGCAACCCTGCCAAGGGATGCAGAGAAGCCCAAGGGAATGTGCCATTCTTCCTACCACGTGGGGATGCAGCATGCCAGTACCACGTGTGGGGAGCACCTGCTCAGCAGCCAGCTCTGCCTGCACTCTGGCCTTCCCATCTCTGGAACTGTGGGCAACAAATTTTTGTTGTTTATAAATTACCAAATTTATAGTGCTTTGGTTATACCAGCCTAAATTAATTAAGACAAAAGTCAGCCATGGAGTCAGCACTGTTCAATACGTCTTAGGCTTCCCTTTCATGCATTCTATCAGGACACTATTGGTACATCCATGCTGCAGGTGGGCAAACTGAGATATGGACCACATTAGCAGCTTATCAGAATCCATGCAGTTCACAGGTAAGAAAGCTGAGACCCACACTGGTGCAGGGGGCTGCAAGCCACCACCCCGTATCTCCTGCACACACCTGCCAATTCCCAGAGTATTCCCTGATGACTTCTTAGAGAAGCCAGGATAGAACAAACTTCCCTCCAGATCAAACAGCATGAGTATGCTGAGCAGCACAGAAAACTTGGGGTCATTTTAAAGGGGGAGCACTTTATTTGAGTGCTGTGGGGGATCCCATTTCCTCTGGCTCTTTACTTACAGAATAATCAAGAAAATGCTCCCCTTTCTCTCTCACTGCATACAATTTATCGTTATCAAACCTGAGAAGAATGAGGCTTTAGCTGGACATTTCCCTGAGAGCCTGTCGAGATGAAAGGTACAGTAATAGATCCAGAAAGCAGTTGCTTTTTATCTGCGAAGAGCTGGCTTCATATGATTCTTTCATAAAGGGGAAAAATGAGACATTGTCTTTAGATGGAGCATACATTGTGTGCGTCACAAAAAGGGGCATGTGACTGTCCACCGGGAGGGCCCAAGGCCCTCACTGTTGGTATCTGGTCTTTCCCAGTAGTGGGAAACCTGTTCCCTAAGCAGCTGCAGTACAGACCAAGTAGCTAATTCAGGTTTAAAGCAACTGTGGTTTTTTGTTGTTGTTGTTGTTGTTTGTTTGTTTGTTTTTTATGTTCCCCCCCCCAGTCAAGGAGTTTTATTTATTTATTTGCAAAGCAAGCATTTTAAAGGTAAAGTGCAGAGACTCAAAGAAGTTGAGCAACTTACTAAATATATCACATGGCTACACATGCTAAATCCTTAGTGTCTTGGCTCCCTTGATAAAGTCCCTCTGCACCATAGTATTTCAGAATCTTTTTTCTTTTTTCTTTTTCAGAATCATTTTTCTTATCTGTAAAAAAATGAATATTATTAACATACATAGACATTATTAAAGATTCCTTCCTAAGAGCATTTACTGTGGTGTCTGCGGCTGCCATAAAATTGATGGATTCATTATAGTTTCGCTGAGAAGAGACACAGCACCGTGTTAACACCACCCGAACGAGGAGGTCTTTTCCACCAACATCCCTTCACCTCGGACCGATAGCTTTACTTTTATGGCTCTCAATTTCCACATCTTTTGAAAATATGAGACTAGATCAAAAGACCTAATTTATATTTCTTCTTACTTTTTGATATTAAAGATTTAAATTTTAAGTACAGGAGCCCGATTCATCCTTTTCACTCAGCTAAAGAAAAGACGCACTGAAAATTTAGCAAACAAGGCAATGGATGGTACTTGGCTTTGCGTCAAGCAAAAGCCAGCCTGTGTGTGCAGCACAAAGTCCTGACCTTGAAATGCTGGTTAAAATGGATGATGCGCAGGCTGCTAGCTGGCTGCAGAGCCAGCCGGGAAGTAGGTCAGAGAAGCTATAGGGCGGCCCCTGTCACTCCCGGGCTGAGCCAGTGCAACTCAGAGTGGGAAAAAAAGTGTTCTCAGACAGACAAAGAGCCACGTGTGTTTCCGGGCAGTGTGTCACGTTGACAAAATCTTCACCACCAAATAAAATCATCCAGGGGAAGCTGTCAGACCAGCCACATCCGGAAGGATTCCTTTAAATTAATTAGTGATTGTCTTGGGTTTTCACTTATTTTTTTTTCTCCAACCACAAAAACAAATTTTGTTATCCGCTTTCTTGGGGCCTCGCCACACTGCCACCTCTTACAAGCTTCCTGCCAAGGACATAATGGCCTGGTCAGGCAGATGGACAGGATTGGCTACCAAAGCAGCCCACGCAGTGGAGAATCACTGAGTGGGGGGCAGGGCACTCCCTGTGACAGAAGTCAAGCTCTGGACCATCCAGCCTTTCCTTGCTTCCACCTCTCTTGCTCTAAGAGGGGTTACCATGGATTGGCCAAAGGCAGTGTTTCTTCTAGAATTCCCTGAGCTTGCTTGCCATGTGACTTTGAGCACAAATCCTAGCCTTTCTGTGTCTCAGTGTCCTCTCCTGCAAGATGGGAGCAATACGCCTACTTGTATCACAATGTTATCATGTTGGGCATCCATCAGGAAGAGATACACTGAGTGTAGCAAAAGCACAAGAGGGGGTCAGTGCCCTATAGTTGGCCTTAGTAGGGGCCTAGGCTTAAGGGGCACTGGCACACCTATGGGCATCCACATACCTAGAAGTTAGGGTTGCATAAAAGAAACTATGACCTACAGTGCAAGAACAAAGCCTTTTGATATTAAGAAGAAAAAGTGGGCCAGATATAGATGCAGCCTTGTGACACAGCACCAGGAACAAATGTCCTAACTGCTTCCTGCCCCCTCCCTCAAAGCTTCCATCCTTCCCCATGGAGAAGGGCAGGAGACCCTTCACACATCCTGCAGCAGGCCCAAGCAGGTAGAAAGGAGTGGAGAAGGCATCTCCCTGGGCACATGGGGTCCACTAAGCACCAAGAATTCAATGAAGCAGTATGCAGTGTTCTGAGCATAGCACCTGGACCATCCATTCAGTGCATCTCCATGGTTCACATGAAGCACTAGTTGGCCAGAGCATCGTAGAGAAAGGAAAGGGAGGACCAGGAGAGGACCACTCACTTGTACTCTCCTGACCCTGAAGTTTCTGCCTCTGTGGTAAAACTCACACCTGGTCATTAAGACCCACTATCAAGTCCTCTGGAACCTTTGGTAAACTGAGGCATCAGAGAAGAGATGAGCATGTGGCTCCTGCAGTCTACTGGGCTGGGATTCAAGGTTTACTTTCAGAATTTAACTCATAACCAGTTGGTCTCAGTTCTATTTGTTCTTAAACCCAAGATAAACTGTGGCACTTGGGCAACACAAGGGAAATCCTCGGAGCTCTGTAAAGCAGGCTCAAATGTCCAGTGTAGCTACTGCCCTCTCCTGTTTTGTCCCAGGCATTTTCCTGAGCTCTTACTGACCTCACACACAGCCCACGCCCCCATTTTCCTAAGAGGAAGCAAAGTCCCAAAGCGGGGCTGTCCCAACCTGAGCTCCTGCAGTGCTCCACCACCCCTTACCCATGGCAAGTCCACCACCTTAGTGCTCACCCAATGATGCAAACACCCAGTGGGGAGGATAGTTGAGATCAGTTGGCTCTAACTAAGGCAGTGGTAGATGCAGTGGGCTGGCCCTTTAGGCTGCCCAGAAGCACACAACCCTCTGAGGAAGCCAAGAGCTGCAAAGCAGTGTGCGAAGCCCCTCCCCACCCCCACCCCAGTGCTCCTCGGCTGTCCTCCAGATGTTTCCATCGCTCTCCGGGGCCTCCTCTTCTTTCCTGTGCGTTGAACCACAGGTCCTCAACTAGTCGGCCTTTATTGGCAGGGAATTTGAGAGCCCATCGGATAATAACAGAAACCACTGTTGTGGAATGTCCAACTGATTATGAAGCCCTCTCATACTTGTCATTTTATTCCATCCCAAGTACAAGCTTGTGCCTAGCCAGGTTCTCACCAAAGTGAGCAGTGCTGCCAGGTCTGGAACTCATTTTTTTTTTGCCCCAAGGTCACTATCCTCATAACAACAGCTGCTCAGAGGCCACAAGCTGGAAGGCCGCACATTTGGTTGAATTGTTCTGATTTTTTAAGTTATTATTACTTGTATTAGTGGCCATCATTTTCTATTTAACATGATCTGAAATTATCTCCATTTATATTCCATCTACCTCCTCTCCAAGGATGCACATCAGCACCCCTAACAGACAGCGCACACCAGACCACGGGTGTCTGGATCCCCAGTATTTAATCTAACACCAGCCATGCAACCTGCACACAGTTCTTATCTACTGAATGCAACTCTGAATCCTTCAGTCTCCTTCCTGGAGGTCATTTACTCAAACTAGGTTTCAAGGCTCCCAAAGCTAAAAATAACAAAGTTTTGACTCAGCAGCTGGCGAATGTCCAGGTTACTTTTAGTTTCTGAGGTTAAGAAGGAAAAGTGGGCCAGACATCCACGGAGAAATTGCCGGAGGCTCATCCTCACAGAGTAACTATCAAAGCCCTGTGCGTAACGAATGTTCACGAAGGCCAGTTCTACTTCTTACTTTCCCAGGAGTCCCGACCTTCACAGTCTACAATTTCTAGGAGTTTATGGTTCTGTCTCACAACACTGTGAGCTTTCAAGGAGCAATGGCTCCCCGTTACTCACCTTTGCTTTCCTAGGAATTAACAGTGGACCTGGATCAAGCAAGGCCCTGAGGACCAGTGCGATGAACATTTGAGATTGATTAGCAAGGTCAGCTTGAACAACAGAGTATAGAATCATAGAATTTTAGAATTAGAGTGTATTTCGACAAACATCTGCTTTGGTTCAATTGCTGACAGTTCATGGGCTGGAAGGATGGTCCCCAATGTAACGGTATTGAGAAGTACTGGAAATGCTACAGGGTAGGAAGGTGAGTAGGTCACCAGGGGCACCATGCTAGTGAGGGGCTAATACCCATCTCCTGGGAGTGGGTAAGGTCTAGCCAGACTGGACTGGATAAAGTGAAGAAAGCCAAGTCTCTTCCCCTTCTCACTCTCTTGCTTCTATTCTCACGTGCTTGTCCCTCATACATCTGCTTATCCACCATTCTGTGATACAGCCAGGAGTTCCTCACCAATGCTAGGCCCATACCATTTGGACCTTCAAGCCACTGGAATCATGAGCCAAAGAAACTCCCTTTCTTCATTTACTACCCAGCTTTGGGTGTTTTGTTATAGCCATATAACAGCAGAATAAGACACTTTCTAAAGTGTTTTATCCAATGGGTTAGCCACTCACTATGAAGATGTAAATAAAAAATTAATTGAAATTGTACTGCTCAGTCACACTAGCCATTTTTCCAGGTCTCAATAGTCAGTGGCCAGCAGCTACATGATTGGAAGGTACACAGCATGGCCAGCAGTACAGAAAGTCCCTTTGGACAGCACTAAAAAAGGTCTCATTTTATAGTGAAAGAATTAGTCACAAAAGACACAGTAGTTTCCCAAGTCACTCAGGGAGGAAGATGCAGAAAAATGAGCAACAGTCCATTACCCTAGTTGCCTCTCAGTGTGTTTCATCTGCCACTTTGGACTCACAACCTGTGAGGCTCTCACAGACGACAATAACAAAATGCCCTCTTCTGTCAAGCCAGCGTGGCCTTGGAGAGCTGCTAAGTGATCCTAGATGTGCAGCGCAGAGAAGAAACACTCCGCCCAGCAAGCAAATGCTGGGAGACTACGGCTTCCTGCAGGAAGCTGGAGGCCACAAGATCTGAAGCGTGCCCCAAAATGTATTGCCCTGTTTTTGTTTTTGTTTTGGTTTGGCTTTTTTCTTAAGCTTTCAAAATTGTTTTCATTTCGATGTTGGAGGTCAATACCCGAGATGGACACTCTTTTTGAAGCGTTCCTTTTGATTTTAATTTCTTAAAGTCCTCATTTGAACTCACTTTTTGTTTATATTATACCCATCCCACAATTTTCCTTTCTTTCCAGGTAACTTGATCCTCGAAAATGTGCAGCATCCATTCATGCCCACTGCTTTTAATTAAACATCAACTCATTCTTTCAACTGGGTCTTTCAGGATTTTACATCGTCTTTTCTAAATGTGTTTGTCTTTTCCTGAAATTACACCAAATCAAGTTCTTAAAAATATGTTTCTTAATCTTTAAATAGCTCGGAATGAATATTGGTAACATCTTAAGAAAACCTGTAGATGAGAAGAAGCCGGCTCTCCCGAGCCTGTCCTTTACAGAAGCAGGGCACATTGCACACACCAGGGCTGAGCTCACAGATCTCAGGGCGCTCACCAGCCTACAAAGCCCTGCAAACCTGAGGTATCAGTCTGCACTTCTACAGGAAGCCGACACAGGCTGGCCCAGCGCAGTGAACCTGTACTTTCCTTTTCATTAGAACAACAAAGAGAAATGCACAGAAGCCAGCATGTACCCTGGACATCCGGACTTTTGGTGGACACCTTTGCCATGAGCAGACACTTCAGGACCTGCCAGCAACTAGGCCACAGCAGCCAGCCCAGTCAGCAGAAGGCCTGGGTGCTGGTGCAGGGAACTAGAGGTTGGGAGAATCAAGCTCCTGAAGTTCCCAAGCCCCCAAGTGATCCAGCCCTCCTCATCATCTGCAAGGAAGACCCTCCAGGGGACAAACAGAGTAGAGATGGGGGAGAGTACTTAGGAAAATTCCACTGATGTGTCATATTTTTTCTGGTATGTCTCCTAGGGTTTCTGAAGATTTTATTATCCTCATAAGTAAAATTCTTAAAATTACTGAAAGAAGGTACTTATTGAAACCTATAGCTTTCCATCCCTTGGCAGGCTTTGATTTGAAACATTCAAAACACATCCAACAGCCTCTTCTTCCTTGAAGACAGGGGCTTTAATGTTTACAAAAGAAAGGAAAAAAGCAAGCTAGCTCCTTGCGCCAGCTAGCTCCTTCCCCTTAACGAAAAATGTTACCTAAAATTAAAGTATTGAAACTGAAATAGGGTAGCAACCTTTAAACATAAGTAATACTCTTTGTTCCAAATGAACAAAGAAACATATTTCCCATAACCAGGAGCCATGTGCACGCAATTTTCAAGCAAAGACCGGTGCTGAAATCCAGACCTACTTCTTTATATACAAATGAGGAAACTGAGGCCTAGACTGGCTAAAGAATTTTAACAATTAGCAGGTGCCTGAGCCAACTCTTGGGCCAGATGTCCAGACTCCATATCTTTTAGAACAAAAGAACAAAAAGGGAAAAAAACATTCTATTAGAGTAAGGAGAGAACTGTTTAAAGGTAGAAAATTAACACAAGCTCCTTGCTTTCCCCAGTTCCACTGTGAATATGTTCTGTTAGGGTTGGATCTACACAAAAATGTAAGCTAATTAGAGAAGCAGAACAAAGCAGTGCAACACAAACAGTATCAGCCTTCTGCATTATACAACTGATGAAAATGAAATTCCCTGCCTGCCGCACGAGGTGTGAAAATATAGCTATACCCATGAAAAGATCCAGAAAAATACAGTGCCATGAAAACAGAAGAGAACACAATGCTAATGGCTCCAATGGGAGCCTTCCAAGCCAGCAGCCTCTCCCTGGGGATCCCTGCTTGACCACAAAGGGGCAGTATCTGCAGGCAGTGTCTCTGCCCCTTCCACCCTTGTTCAGCATTGGGAATGACTATAGTGCGAGATCAGACTATAAAGAGCTCAGGTCTTCTCCACACTCTTTTCCTTTCTCTCCAGAGTTGAGAAGGATTAAGGAACACTGAGCTGGGAGCAGCATCTTCCAAATTGCTTTTGCCTATTATAGTAGATGGCAACAGCATTTGACTGTTTCCATGTGCCCTGCTTTGGATGCCCTGTGCTTCCCATTCATATGTAAAGCTTATTTGCAAAACTGCCCTGGGGCTACTGGAGTGCTTCCCATTCACACCCAGCCAGGAATGCCTAAGAATTTACCTCCCCTCCACCACCACCACCAGGCCACTGACCAATTGTGGGCAGGTGTAAAGATGTATAAGCCAGCTACTTGGGACACTCCAGGGTGCCTTACACTCCACCGTGACCCCACCCATCAGAAGGAAGTCATCTCCAGGGGCTTTGGTCTAAGATTGCACACTTCTTGCCTACATCCTTTTTACTGACCTCAAAGCACTTCCTTTTATGTTTCTTATAGATGAATTCTCCTTTCTACATCTATTTCTAGCAAATTAGACTTCTGTCTCTTTTACTCCTTTTGAAGCAATAGGTGTATAATAGACCTGTAGTTGCCCTTTATTTTGCAAAGGTTGCTTCCCTTGCTAGCCCTTGACAGCACAGTGCATCTCCTTCCCAGAGGCTTAAGGATATATGTTATCTCTTGCACATTCTTGAAGTATCTTCTATTTAGGCTTAATAGAAAAGCACTATAATCAATTATTAATGTCTGATATGAGCTAAGAAGAAGACAAGGTATGACATGTTAAGTCATATGAAGTTTTGTCACCTTTTGCTTACAGAAGAGGACACAAGAAAGTTTGGTTGGTCAGTTGGTCGGTCAGTTGGTTGGTTGATTGGTTGATTGGTTGGTTGGTTGGTTGGTTGACTTGGTTGCTTGGTTGGCTGGTTGGTTTGTTGGTTGGTGAGTGAGTGGGTGGTTGGTTCATTGGTTAGTTGGTTTCTAGGCCTTAAGTCATCCTCTAGTTTAGCCCAAAGGAAGCCAGGTGGCTCTAGGGAGATATCTTTTAAGCTTTCCCCAGGTTCATTATCCAATCAAATAGCACAATATACATTGACCTGTAGGGTTTCCACTGCAGCTCCCTTGGGAGCAATGGGCAGCCAATAGAGAAGATGGTACAGGGAGCTCATAGGCTCAACTCATGGGTATGAAAGGTAGTTGGATTCATGGGGAAAGCAGGCCACAGAACAACAATTTTAATGCAGGCAAACTCTGACAGCATTAGCTTCATCTGAAGTTGGACAAACCCAGAAGTTGCATATGTCCTACAAATATCAGAGGCTGATGACAGGCTTAGGGCAAGTTGAAACATAAAGCTATTAGGCAAGTGGCAAAGCTTATATCAAGAGATATAAGCTTGATATATCTGAGAAGAGAATCCTTAAAGCAAACTGCTGTCACGAGTTTGGAAATAGAGGCCAGGACGTGGACTTGAGAGATACACAGCATGTTACCCAGGAGCCTCTCTCACGAGATGCTTGTTTTTCACCTTCAGTTTTATTAAGGTCTTATAGATACATTATCAAGTACACAAATCTTAAGTGAATGAAGGAATTTTTACATGTTGATGTAACATTTTTGTAACCTCAGAATACTCCCCCATGCCTCTTCCAGGTCTATTTTCTTCCCCAAGGTAACTACAGTCTGATTTCTATAACCAGAGGCTTGGTTTTCACAAAAATAGAATGTTACAGAGACCCAGGCCTAGCCCAGGTCTGGTGAGTGTGTGGGAGAGCTTCCGGCTACCCTGTACCGCCGGGACCCATTACAGGTCCCAGCCCAGGCACAGCATGGGTGAGACCCGCATCCACCACACTCCACAGCACCTCTCCACCCTGCCCACCCTGTAGGAATTTCTGCCGCGTTCCGGGAACCCTCAGGCCCAGTCCTAGCCAGGTCCAGTAAGTGATTGGGAGAGCTTCCTCTCACCCCTACTCCACCTTGTCCCCTCCAGGCTCAGCTCAGGCCTGGCATACAATCCTGAGGTGTGACCCTACAGCTGCAATCCCTGAAGAGAGTGTAGAGGATAGAACTACCCAGCTAGTCCAGGGGCAGAAAAGCTTGCCAAAGGGGCACAACAGGTTCACCCCCAAGGGCAGCAACAGGAAGGAGCTGAACACAGCAGCCAGAACCAAGCCAAGCACAGCTAGATAAATTCAAACTTTGAAGATCTGCACTTGAACTTCAGTACGTGCTAAGGTTATAACTACAAAGAAGATCTAAAACAAAGGTCAGAAGACAGTGCTACACAAAATGACGAGAAGAAATAAAATGAAACCTCAGAACCCAAGCTCAACCATAACAAGTGCAGAGGACACTAACACAGAACAAATTGGGAATCACACAGCTGAAAGCAATGAACCAACGGCTTCTGAAATAAAAAAAAAAAAAAAAGCTGTAGAAAGGTATAGAGGAACTCAGATTGGAAATAAAAAAAAGAAATCCCTGAATTAATAACATCTGCAGTA
>NW_004524672.1:8965197-8971552 GCF_000260255.1 Octodon degus
AAAGGGTATACAGATGAGTGTCTATTTTGTATCTGTGTATTCAAAGTGGTTAGGATAGATATATTGTTACATTCTCTTAATGAATAGAATGATTTGTTCTGATAGTGTTTGTAGATAGGATATCATGTCCACATCTTGTACAGCAATTAACCACTGGGAAGAATGTATGCAGTGTGTTAATTATTGAAACTGTCCTACCAATTTGATTTGAAACTGTCTCATTGCTATTTGTTTATCAATGAAATTATGGAAAAAAATTTTTTAAAAATGAAATAAAATAAAACTTTAAAAAAACTAGAATGTTACAATATGGACTTCTTTGGATCTGTTTCCTTTTGCTGCATATTAATTATATCTGTGGGATGTTTCCATGTTGTTGCATGTATAAGAAGATTATTCTCTTCTGCCCTGTACTACTCCACTGTAAGACTACACCCAATTTGCTTATCCACATGAGTGGTTTCCAAAATTACTAGTCATGAATGAACCTTCTTGTACATGTGCTTTGTTGGATGTGCATGCTTACTTAGTGAAAGACATAGGAGAAGAATGACTGGGTTCTAGAAGATTCACATGTTCACCTGCAGATGGTCCTGCTAGGGGTTCTCTAATGTAATTATACCAGTTCACACTTCTACCAGATATTCATGAGACCTACATCCTCATAAACTACTGTATTACTATTACCATTTTTTCCATTTTAGCCATTCTAGTAGATGGATAATAGAATGGTTATGGTTTTAATTTGAACTTCTCATCTAAGACTACTTCTTTTCTAATATTAATATAGGTGCTCAAAAGTTTACCATTCCTCCCATGACATCCTGAAGCTGCCACTTTACCTGTTTTGCATGAGATATTCTTTGTAAATGCAGTTGTCCTTGGAAGTAAGAAGTAGCTAAGGACTGCAACAAGCTGCCTGTTACTGTGGAGCCTTATGAAGACCATAATCTCCAGGGGATGTTGACACATCATCAAACTCAGCAGTCACTACTCAGACCCTCCTTCCTTAAGACTTCCAAGTGTTTTTCAATATCGGTCTCTGGAGAAGCATTTGTATCACTCAACAGAGGTGAGAAAGCCAAAACTACCAAGCAAATTTGAAGAGAGATTGTGAAAATGCAATGAAACAAAAAATAATGCCCAGAGCATACAATATACAGATGACCATAAATCAGATACAAAGATCAAAATACAAATCTTTAAGCAGTAATGCTGTCTAGCTGCCTTAGAGGGCTAGCTCCAATCCGGAGAAGCCTGGGACACTGAAGAACCAACAGGCAGTAGAGTTCAGCAAAAAGAGTACGGTTTTCTTTTTCCCTTGATTCTGAGAGCATGAGTGTACTGAGTCCCTACAGATCTATAAAACACTAGCATCAGCTGACTCACTCCTGGTTATCCATTTGTGTTCAGATAAATGAGGCATGGCTTCTTCTCTTGGTCTTCAGCCTCAGAACTAGATGGTGGAAGACTCTTACTATCCAGGGCATAAGCTGCAGACTCAAGAAAAGCACCATTGGAGCCTGGAATTCTGGCTGTGATGGTAGAACTAGTGCTGGACCCAGAAGCAGTAGCCTGATTTGTGACTTCAAGAGCCATTTATTTTATGGCCTTGAACAAGTAACTTCCTCTCTTTGAGCTACCTTTTTCCCATCTGAAGCATAAACAGATTGGACTAGGATCTCATGTAAGGTCAAGAAGTAGTTGCCTGGGCTGGGGAGATAACTTGGCAGTCTAAGTGCCTGCCTGGCAAGCACAAGGATCTGGAGTCAATCCCCAATACCACATGTCATACCGGCCCCACACCTAGCCGGCCACTGAAAGTGGGTGTGGTGGCACACGCCTGTTATCCCAGCCTGGGAAGACTGAGACAGGAGAACCACTACAAGTCCAAGCTGCGTAGCAAGACCCTGCACCAAGTAAATAAAAGAGATTTTTTTAAAGTTTTTTAAAAATATTAAAATAAAAAATGCAGTTATCTGAGCCTGTGATACAAGGTAAGGTCCCTTCGATCAAAATATAAGTTGGCATCACCTTGCAAGACACAAATGAATCCATTCCCATGCAGTGCAATTAGACCTGGGCCAGTTCCGGCCACACATTCGAGATGATAGAAAGCCCGACCCAGATTCTGCGCTGTATAATTGAGCATTAAGACACAACAAGGGCTCCACTGCGGCACAATAATGCACGCCTGGCTGATTTATTAAGCATCGAACTTAGAAGTGCATTGTTCTGCAGTGCCTTCTAGTTTAGGCAGCATTCCATGAAAAACACTCCCAGGGCCGGCGGTTGTATTCAGATCCTGTTACATCCCACAACTTCCATCTTCCCTTCCCTTTGCTGCAGCCTTTCCACCCTGCTCGGAAGCTTGGCTGCCCTCCCTTGAGTACGCCTCCCTGCACAGCCAGGTCTCCCTAGTCTGTGGCGCCCCCTGTTGGCCCTGAGATCTTGTCAGTGGCTCCAACTCTGCAGCATCCACTTCTATGCTGAGCACAGTTGCTGTTAACTCAGGAAACTTTACCCATGATGCTAAACTAGAAGATGAATACAGAGAGAGACAGATACAGAGGGTACCCCCCCCCAAATCCTGCCCTTTGTCCAGGCTAATTTTCTTAATAGCGTTTATCTCTATTATGGTTATATTTATCTTATTCTTGTTATCTGTTATCCTCATCGGACTTCAAGTTCAATGATAGCAAAGTCTTAATCTTTTTCTTTGTTCTTTTATTTTTTATATTTTCTTTTCTGGTACTGAGAATTGAACTCGGGGCCTTGTGCCAGGTGCTGTGCCTCTGAGCTACATCCACGGCCCAATAGCAAGGTCTTTCATCTGTTCTGCTCTCTGTGGAATTTCTGCTCCCAGAGACTTGTGTGGCATTAAGAACATATTAGATAGTACTTTCTGAAGGACTCCATTATTTATTCAATGGGTAAATATATCAGGTGATGACAAGGGCCATAGAGAAAAATAAAGCAGAATAAAGGGGACAGGGTGGGAAGAAAAGTTGCCACCCAGACACATAGGAAATGGATGTTTTAGACCGAACAGCTTATGCCAAGGCCCAAGCGAAGGATCAACGGGGCTGGAGAGGAGGGCAAGAGGAGAATCCAAAGGGGCCAAGAGGCTCCATAGGCCAAATCCCTAGAGCAGAGGGTAGCAGATTGCAGATCACAGCCAAAGCCACCCTAGCACCTGCTTTGGGAAAGGACATTGTGTGGCGATGCTGCCCCGCATGTTCCCTCACAGCTTCTCTGTGGCTGCTCTCCTACTCCAGCAGATGTCCACACAAACTCTGACGATGGCCCACAAAGCACAAAACAGCCGCCATGTGCCCTATCCCAGAGAGAGAGTGCGATCCCCTCCCTCGACTGACAGAAGACTTTGGCTTTTCTTTTAAGAGCAGGGAAAAGCCATGAGGAGACTTTGAGCAGAGGAGTGACATGATTGAACTTGTAGTCTAAAAAGATTCAGGTGGCTGCTGAGGAAAGGATAAATTGTAAGGGTAGAAGCAAAAAAATCTACTAGGAAGTGAGAATGAAGGTGACTTGGACTGGAAATGGAATCAGATTAGAGGATTATAAGGTCTAGCAGTTCCCATATCCTGGGGTAGGTGGGGTATGTTTTACCCTAACCATTTTGAGCTTTCCATGGGAGAACTGTGGAGATATCAGAAAAAAAAATAGGCAGATTTCTCCAAGGCAGGTAAGAAACATTAGCAACTGGTTCAACAACCAAAGCTCAAAGTTGCAGTGGACTCGCACCCTCTGTTAGTGATCTGCTTTTGACTACATACGCTGGGCTTGGGCTAAAGTCCAGACAAGACATTGATTCATTTCCTGGTGCTTCTGGTGCCTGGTGGCTTCCCTCACTACAGCAGATGCTCAAACAGCTTCATGGACTCAGGAACATGTCAAAAGGGCCCAGCCAGAGCAACCAGTGCTCAGAGTAACAGCTGTAAATTAAAAACTCAGGAAGTACGGCCAATAGGAGACACTGAAAAAGAAAGTGTGTGTGTCACACATTCTCACAATCAACCCACGAACCTCCAAGCCTGGAGATGGAATTCCACTTTCAATCATCTCCCCCAGCACACCATACACACACACAAGCTGCCCTGTAAATGAGACATGCTTTCTGTGTCACCTTTCTTGATTATTTTTTAAGCCAGAACTTTGTTATACATGGGTATTTGAGAAGAGCTCAGTCAGGTCACCAGGACAAGAGATTCCAGAGAGAGAGGAAATAAAAGAGACATTTGTGCATCTGGCACCCCCAGGCTTGAGTCTTCTACCATAATTTATTAGTTGTATGACCATTACTTGACTTCTCCATGTGTCCATTTCTTTGTACCAGGAATCAAACTCAGGACCTCCCACTTTCCAGGCAGGCACTGTGCCACTAAGCTATATCCCAGGTCCTTAGGTCTCCATTCTAATCATCTGATAAATAAAGTGGATGCAAAGGTGGACTCACTATGCGGGTTGCACAGGATGGATAAGAAGACCCTGGCTCGTATTGGCAGTTACTGTTGACAAGACGGAATTAAGTGTTAGAATGAGTAAGCCTTATTTTCACAGCTTCACAGCTTCACATCTGTCTGAAGGAAACACCACCTCTGTCATGGAAAAATGGGGTGAATTCACTCCATGAAGACAGCAGCTCCGAAGCCATCCAGAGAGCACTGCCAGGGAATGGATCCTCCACATGGCCCAGAAGCCCCATGTTTATGAAGTAAGCCTTCAACGGAGGGTAGGAAAGAAGCTAACAAAGTAAGCAACAGCTCTCTGGTTTGCAGCAGGCCACAGCCAAAGGGGAGGAAAGGACAAGGAGTGAGGACTGGTGGAGGTGGAAAGGCGCATACCCAGAACAGAGTGCCATCTAACAGTGTGTGAGTCTTTGGGGGACATCTGGGGACAAGCCACAGCACCCCTTCACCTTTCACTTTCAAAATAAGCTTTTGGCACTATTTTTGACTTGTTTCATCCAACATTTTAGTGAAGGCAAGAAGGACCTAGAATGCTACCAATCGGCAGCTCTATCTAAAGGGACTGCTTGACAATTACATGGGAAGAGACTGCATCTCACTCACAGAGGACACACAGCAATGCATGACACAGGAGCAACAGGTGAGCTCAGGATTCTTACTCCGGATCTCACTATCAACTCCTACACACTCTCTGCATCCCAGGGAAGCCTGGAATTACTCCTGAGTTTGCTGAGCCCATTGTTCCTTACTGGACCATTTCTAGGGTATCCACCACCAGGTGCTTATGGGGCACATATCAGGAACATCAGACCATCTTATTTTAAAGTAAGTGGATGGATGGATGGATGGATGGATGGATGGATGGATGGATGGATGGACAGATGACTGTGCACTGAAATTTCAAGTATTTATGGTTGATTCTTATAAAGTCTGAATAATGCTCTTATGAAAAATATATTTTGACATCCAAGCTCTACACTAGAAGAGCAGAGGAACAGAATAACTTAGTGCTAACCAAGCCTGTTCTTTTCTCCATAAAATGGCAAATGGCAAAGCTTCTTTTTACTTCACCAGATAATCGAGAGGGTCAAATGAGAGTGGACATGGACATGCCTTTAATGTAATAGGAGGTACAAAAGTAAGTGAGCATCACAGCATGAAGTTTGAGCCAATCTGAAGTCAAAAGGTAGACCACTAGACGCTAGGGCCAAAGATATGGAGTTGTGATTTTCCACATTAGCAAGGCCTTGAACTTTCAAGGTGCTGAACAGTACGCACACTCTGTTGGCATGCATTCCTCCCTGACACCTACCTGTCCATGCTATGAGCAAAAGTACCATGTAGCAGACACAGCCACAGAAAGAAGTTAGAGTACTTACTATGCGCATAGCTTCATGCTGCGTGCCTCTTATCAGTACCTCATTAAGTCCCCAACACGTCAGTTTCAGCTGGGAGTGGCTGTTAGAGTATTGTCCAGTAAGAACCCACTAACCACCTCCCTCCATGGCAGAAGCTTACCATTTCCCACTGTCCAGGTGTGAGTGGGACTTGGTCATGTAACTTGCTTTGGCCAGAGTGACAGTGCCTAAGTCCCAAGCCGAAGCAGTGTAATGGATTCTCACTTGGGCAATGTGAAGAAGTATTCCCCAAGTGACCAACAGCACTGTGAGCAAGAAACATGCACATATTGTTGGGTGTCACAGAGATTTTGTGGTTGCTTATTATACAGCAATAGTACATATTAATAATTAATTTTATAAGATGGAGAAACATTTGTATCTGTGTATTCAAAGTGGTTGGGATAGATATATAGTTGCATTCTCTTAATGAATAGAATGATTTTTTCTAATGGTGTTTGTAAGTAG
>NW_004524672.1:8971652-8972891 GCF_000260255.1 Octodon degus
AGAGGAACTCAGATTGGAAATAAAAAAAAGAAATCCCTGAATTAATAACATCTGCAGTAGAGAATCAAATGCAGAAACATATGGAAGAAACCCAATGCCCACCCAGAACAAGTGCAGAGGACACTAGCTCAACTCAAATGCGTGAATTAATAGCATCAATAGTAAATAAGCAACAGCAGAAAGATATAGAGGAACTCAGAGAGCAATTATTTTCTGAAATAAAAAAAGAATTCTCAGAACTCATAGCATCTGAAGAAGCAACTACAGAAACATAGGGAGGAAACCCAATCTAAAAACAACACTGCAGTAAAAGAATTTATAACTACTTCTAAAGAAGACATTGATTAAAAAAAATAAAGGACATTAGAAAAATGACAGATTCCTTGAATGAGAAATACAGGAAAGAAATACATCTCATGAAGCAGAGTCAGAGATACAGAGGAAATTAAAATCTCAATCACAAACTTGCAAAACCGTTTAAGTGAAAGTGAAGACAGAGTTTCACATCTTGAAGATGCTGGTGCAGCTAGTGAAAAGGGAAGAAAGGAACTCTTAAAAACAACGAGGATGCAGGCAAGAATAATGCATCACCTGCAAGATGATGCAAAGGTGAACAATGTGAGACTAATAGGCATCAATGAGAAAGAAGGAGTCAATACAAATGACAAAAAAATATGGGCAGAAGTAATAGCAGAAAACTTCCCAAATATGAGGAAACAATCTGACATTCAGGTAAGCGAAGCATACAGAACACCAAGTAACCTCAATCCAAAGAAAAACACACCAAGACATATAATAGTCAAGATCCCAGAAAGTCAACACAAGAATAATATACTGAAAGACGCTAGAGAAAAGAAGCAGATCACATTCAAAGGAAAACCCATCACAATTACGGCCGATTTCTCTTCACAAACCATGAAGGCAAGAAGAGCATGGAGCAGAGTACTGCAAGTCCTCTATGAAAACAAATTCCAGCCCAGACTACTATACCCTGAAAAACTCTCTTTCAAGCTTGATGGAGAAGTGAAATACTTTCATGACAAAGAACAGCTAAAGAATTTCATGATGACAAAGTCAGCCATACACAGGCTACTGAAAGATATTCTAGAGAGGGACCAAAATGATTGGAACTCCACGAATGACATCAGAAGCAACCAACTAAATAGGGCAAGCAATTAAACACAGGAGAAAAAGTAATAAATGACAACAGGTAAATAACGTGGCAACTGTAAGTCAATA
>NW_004524672.1:8995022-9010291 GCF_000260255.1 Octodon degus
AAAAAAAAAAAAAAAAGGAGAAGGAAAAAATAAAAGAGAAAGAAAGACATCATGTCACCCAGGAATCAAGTTTGTTTGTGTGTAAGAGAAGGTTCACTCAACAGCAATGTGGCTAGGATGAGGATTATTTCTTTTTATGAAAGAAATCCAGAGGCAAAGGCTTCCTGACACTGGACTGGGGGCTACGTTCATCCAAGCAAGGTCTCAGCAATTATCATGACCTTTCCTATGTGGTCACAAGATGAATGTTCCAGATACACAGTTTCTAGGCCTTCCGGGCAGGAGAAAGGAGAATGGGTGAGCTAGAGTGTAAAGATGTCTATAATAAGAAAGCAAACATTCCCAGAAATCCGCAGAAGACTTATAATTACGTGTCACTGACCAGAACTTTGTCACAGGGCTACCTAGCTGCAGGGAAGCTGGGAAACACAGCTTTGTAGCTGAGCATATTGGTGGTCCCGACAAATTAACTCTTCAGGGAGAAGGGGTGAGAAGTTACTCTGAGGCAGCTACAAGTCCCTGACAAACTCAGCAAATATTCAGGGTTTACATGAAGCATGGCGATGTTGTTCAGATCCAGTTTGAGGGATAGTGTCAGCTTCATCTCATCTCCCTTGTTGCAGGGCCTCTATTTCCTCTTCATGATAAGGCATCATTGCCCAGCCGTGAAAGTAGTGCAGGATGATAGAAGATGATTAATGTGAAGCAGTGCGTTTGATTCCCGCCTCCAAACTCTCCCATTGGTTTGAAGTTTAGGACAGGAAGCCATGGAATTTTTCCTTTTGAAATGACAACAGTTAATTTTAATAGCAAATGACTCTCATCTCTGGAACAAACCACTAATAGAATCCACCAAATGAGTACAACACATGTAAAAGACTAAGAATCTGACTCTAGTATCTATCAGAAAAAGGCAACCAGACAAATCAGGGTCCCTATAGTGTTGGATTTTTCTGAATTATCTGGAGCAATTTTCCAGAAGCCAAGCAAATTGCATTGGTGCAGCTGCCTTAAACCTCCATTACAATTTTGATGCAGCAGAATAAGGATTTTGAAATGCAAATGACTGTAAATGGATTATAAATAACACAACCAAGAAAAGGGGGTATTACTGGTTGCTGAAAGTGGTAATTCACTGAGCCCAAGGTTGCCCACTGCTGCAAAGGAAGACCAGCATTAGGATCACAGCACAACAGGAGAAAGAAGGAAGCTGATGTCAACTTGGTGTCTGTGTGTCTATCCATCTTCACTCCTTGGAGATGATTTCATGGCAGGAGATACTGAGGTTCATCACACTCCCCATTAAATGCATTTCTAGTGAGTTCTTTGATGAATGGCAGCTCCCCCAAGAAGACTGTGTTTCTACAATTTCTATAAATTCTGGAAAAGACCCTGCTAGATAGGCTCACTCTGCTGCATTAAGTAAAGTGACTCAAAGGCACTAAAGGGCCCAAGTGCACCCTCTGTTGATGGAATGACACCTAAACTGACTTCTTTTCTGCTCATCTCAGCTCCCCACACACCTATTTAGTGGCTTAATCTTAGGAGAAAGACAGGGTTGATTTTGTTGTTGAAACCCTCGCCTCCATGTTTTGCCTGTCAATTTCTCTGCTACCCATATCATTCAGAGTAGAATGTAGACAGAATATGATTGCCTGAAAAAGTAAACAAGCAAGATGCCTTAGCTTTCCAGGGCTGCTATAACAGAATTCCACCAACCTCATGGCTTAAAATAACAGCATGTATTCTCTCCCAGTGCCAAAGGACAACAGTTTAAATCAAAGCAGAGCTAAATTCTCTTTAAGGTTCTAGAAAATGATCTTTCTTGCCTCCTCCTAGTTTTCTTTTCTTGTTTTGTTTTGGGTTTGTTTGTTTGTTTGTTTGTTTGTTTTGTGGAACCAAGGATTGAACTCAGGCCCTTGTGCTTGCCAGGGAAGTGCTAATTCTACTGAGCCATCTCCCCAGCCCTCCTTCTAGTTTCTCATGGTTGACAGCACATCTTGGCATTCTCTGATGGGTGGTAGGAATAATCCACACTCTATCTGAGCCTTTGTGCATCCACCTCCCTCTTTATGTGTCTCTGGGTCCAAATTTCTCCCTTGTAAAAACAGATAAAATTAGGCTCACCCTAATCAGCACAACTTCATCTTAATTTGATGACATCTACAAAGATCTTATTTCTAAAGTGGGCCACATTCGTAGGTGTCATAGGCCACCACATTTTGAGGGAGACACAATTCAACCTTCAATTCACAATATAACACAAGATAATCCAGAAAACATTTAAATAAATTTGTTAAATTATGTGGGTCAACTTGATTTGCTCCTCTCATAAGAAGATAAGGATAACATAAGCTGACATAACTCCCTAAAACTCTACTCAACATTTTAATATGATTAAACACACCAATCCAGAAGACAGCAAAATGCTCTGGAAATAGACTCAGATAACACAAAGACATAGAGTCTAAGACCATTTTTGTCACTAGCCAAGGAATCTCACTTCTCTGAATCTTTGGTGATTGTCTTGGTTTCTTTCTCATTCCTGAGACATAATATCTAATACCCATAAGTTAAAGAAGGGAAAGTTTGCTTCAGCTCATAGGTTGTAGAAGTTTCAGCCCATAGTTCACTGGCCCCAAGGCAGGGCAGTGTGGCAGAAGGGTATGGTCAAAAAGAAATGGCAGCATGGGAAAAGTAAGCAAAGATCAATCAAGGGAAGGGGGAGGGAAGAAGAGGATCCAGGCCATGCCCCCACTGACCCACCTTCTCTGACCAGGCATCACTCCCAGCATCACTTTTAGCCATGAATGCATCAATGGGTTAACTCACTGCTGAGTATCACAGCCCTGTGATCCAGTCACTCTCCAAAGCCCACCTATGAGTGTGTGAGGCTTCACAGATGGGGAGACATCTACACATAAATCAAAGCAGTTGGTAACCCTAAAAAGTAGGGGCTTGGGCAGGATCATTGCATTTTGAAACAGGATCAGTGTTTCTCCAGCACTGGCTGTGGACCAGATGGTTATGCCCAAAACCAGCACTAAGAAGTGGCACTGAAAGAACTGTGCTATGAATTGCCTGGGATAAATCTCAGTTTGGGCTCTATATTAATTTTTGGTGAATACCAAACCAGCCTGAAATGTTTTATGGCATAAAAATCCTTTATTGATGCTCTCACATCTATAGAGCTAATGGTTCTGCTGGCCCAGGCCAGGCCCATCTGATCTTGACTGAGCTCATTCCTGGAGCTGGCAGGTTGAGTTGGTATGGCTGGCTATGGCTGGTCATTGGCTGGGTTCTGGCTGGAGTCACAGGGTGACTGGACCTTGTGCCTATCATTATGCAGCAGGCCAGCCCATGTTTGCTCATGTGCAGGTCAAAAGGAAAGTCCAGACTTAAATAAGCACTGTTTAAGTCACCATCAGTATGACATTTGCCAAAGCAAGGCACATTTACAGGACCTGACTCTGCATGAAGGGGAAGTGCAGGCATACACAGATTCAGGGCTAAAACTTCATCTAGACATGCATGTCATGACCAGCTCCAGAGCACTTACTGATTTCCCTCATCAGCAAACCAAAAGCAGATCCCAAGTCTGAAGACTCAGTATCTATCTAAAACTTGATGTTATTTTCTTTTTAGTCTATTTGTTTTATGAGTTGTATTCATGTCTTGTAGTTCTTTATTTCTAGTAATAATGCAGTTATCTTTTCAAATAAATTTATAATTTTTCCAAGTAAATTATGTTGAAGAAAATAAGCAGATAATACCACAGTTGGCAGACAAATATGGAAAAATCATGGCACAAGATGACTGAAATTTGGAAAACACTGGAGCAGCTGATGGCCAAGCTGCCTGCACCTGTTCTACAATCATGCATCAAGTGTGACTCAGGCCAGCTCTCCAGAAACAGGGCAGAGTTCTGAGAACATTCATTAAAATATTTTCACTGCTGTTAGAGACATTGACTTTTTATATAGGTTGAAGCAATGAATTGAATAGTAAAAATTAACTAGTTGGGGACAAGTTCTAATCAGATTATGCAGCTGGCTAAAAGGCACATACACATCCTCCATTCCACAAGACACATGGTGAACCCGGCGTTCTGATACAGCTCAGTCACGCACTTCATCACTTACACTTTAGAAAGCCATACCGTTAGCCCTGAGGGATTGCCATTACTAAAATAGTTTCTGGAAGTTCGTTTGACAATAGCCTTTGTTGTTCATTTGCAAATCATGGAATAAAATCAACTTTACTCCTTTGCATGGCTTAATTATTTTTCCTCCACTTGATCACTCACTGGAAAGTTGTTCTAAATAATATTTGACAAATAAGAAATACAACAGATCTCAAATTCTGAAGGCAACCCCATGAAAGAAACAATAGGAAGTTTGAATCATGAGGCTGACAAGAACCAGGAAATAACATATATACTCGAAACAGGTAATTTGAAGGAACAACATCCATTTGGTCGCTTTCTATTTGTTCACCTGAAACAAGTCTAGCTCACTGCTATGTCCTTTGAGAAATATATGCTTCATGATAGATCTACAAATACATCCATGCAAATGTCTGCATATACTCTACCATATATTCTACTTTTTGTTCTTCTTCTTCTTAGATGTTCTGATACCAGAGAAGTCTACTTGAGAGATAAAACACTTGATCCCAGTGAGGGAAAACAAAGAAGGAACTTACTTCTGGAGCGAGAATTCTAATTTTCAGAATACAAAGCACCATCTGTCTTGTGATGCAGGTAGAGTCATCCCAGAAACTTGCATTCCATACACATAGCACAAGAGCATTTAAATACATAGCCTGTCTATGCAATCTGTTCATAAACCCTACGTGAGGCTCAGCCCATTTCCCTTTTCCCAGTGCTCAGATTCACCAGTAATCACCTGCGTTTCCTTTCTGTGCATAGTCAGTACTGTGTTTCCTATGAACAGACTTGAGAGAGTACTGTATCTGTATTTTGGATAAGGAAAAAGATTGCCTACTTACCAAAAAACAACATATTCTCTAATTCTCTACTTTGTCTGTTCGTAGAATACTGGATTTTCTTAAAGCAATCCATAGCCTCAGTGGGGCAGCCCTGCTGCTTAAAGTGAGTGGTAAATTATAAAAAACCAGCTTTTCAAACATGTCTGATTCATTCAAACTCTCATTGGCCAAATGTATCCCATTCCAATTTCAAAACTATACCTGTTTGCTTTTTCATAAACTTCGCCATAACTATTTTTGTATGTCTCAATTTCTAGGTTAAACCAGATGCTGCTGCTGCCTGTGTGGATGATCTTCTTTATTGTATTCAAAGCAGGGCTATAGTTAAAAACCTGCTGAATTTCTATTCTTTATCAGTCCCTTTTTCCTATGTATTTTTACCCAAGATTTTCTTCCCGCAGGCTTCCCTTTCCGCCACCAAGAATGTGTTGTTCCCTCACTGATAAGAATTTGAAAATTCTATCACTGTTGCTCAGAGCAATGTGGCAAACACATAGGGTTTAACAGAATGAAAAATGTCTCCCTTTCCCTTTACTAGATTACATTTCTGAAACGTACAAGCCATCGTCAGCAGCAGTGGTATCAGGTCAAAATGACATAAAATATCATTTCCCTGCCACACGAGAAAAACAAGAGCACTAATAAAAAGAAAGAGAATTTGTAGCACCTGCCAATGTTTCTTAACAGTCCTCAGGGAATCCATAGAACAGTGCTAAGAATGTGGGAGATACGAGCGAAATTTTGTTGACAATGAGAATATTCCCTATTTGATATAATCTAATACCAAGCCTTATACTGGTATAACACTTACCGTCTTATAAAAATATGTACCATGTACATTTTCATTAGCTCTTCACTGCAAGCCTATGAAAAAAAATGTAGGCAAAAAAAACAAAAATCAAAGGGCTGGGGAGATGGCTCAGTAGAATAAACGCTTCCTTGGCAACTGCAAAGGCCTGAGTTCAATCCCCGGTTCCGCCAAAAAAAAAAAAAAAAAAAAAAAAGAATTCATATACAAAAAAAAATACAAATCTCCACTGTTGATGGGAGTGTAGACTGGTGCAACCATAGTGGAAATCAGTGTGGCAATTCCTAAAAAAACCTAGGATTAGAAAGTCCACTTGACCAAGTGATCCCTCTTCCTGATATATTACAGAAAGAATTAAAAGTATTATACCACACTATATATGCACACCCATATTTATAGCAGCAGAATGTATAATAGCTAAATCTTGGGGCCAGCCAATGAAAGCATTGAGAAGCATGGGGGGAGGGGTTATACATTGAAATACTGCTCTGCCATGAAGGATAAGCTTAAATATTTCTAGCTAAATGGATGTACTTAAAGCCATACTCTTAGGTGAAATAAATCAGACACACACGAGTAAATACCTCATTGTCTCTCTGGTGTGAGAAACTGAAAGTGTAAATAAAGACCAAAATGTATAATAGATGTTAGAAAATGGGAAGAAAAAATTTCAAATGAGAAGGAGAAGAGTCAGGGAGGGAGGAAAGAAAGAAGGGACAAGAGGATGGAAGGAAAAAATGAAAACAAAACTTTTGAAAATAGGGAGGGGAGGAGAGGCTGAGAGGAGAGGAGGCAATGGGAAGAAAGAAGAAGTAAAACATACCACGTGCAGGTACAAACTCCCTATGAGGAATGTTATCATCATGTATATCTAAAATGCACCGTAATAGTTAATTTTTTAATTATACAAAAAGCAGATACAATAGCTTATTTTGATTTGTGGGATATTACTGAACTTTAGCTTGAGTTCTTTCACATTTCTTGACCCCATACTTGGACACTAGAAGGTGGTAGGTATCACGACTGCTATCTATATCCGAAGACAGGATCAAAATGATTAACATACAGCTCACTGACTTCACCCCAGTAGGCACATGGCCACTCAACCGAATAACACCAAAGAAGATATAAGGACAGATTCAGAATGCCTTTTTCTTGCAGAGCTTAAGATGCTTTAGGTAAAATACACGTGCCCCCTTCCTCCATGCTTTACGCAACATCATTTTAAAATTACCAAAAAAAAAATAAAAAAATAAAAAAAAATTACCATGTCAACAGCTTTGCTTTCATATTTGACCTGACATCTCCTTTCAACAGCTTATTGTTTCTTAAGATGTTTGGGTTCTTGGGCTGGCCAGACAGCTCAGCAGACTAAAGCACCTGCTTAGGCAGGCGCAGGGACCAGGATTTGATCCCCAGCATGCCATGCTGACCCCGCCCCCCGGGGTGCACTGAAACAGCAATTGAGACTGGGTGTGGTCTTGCACACCTATAATCTCTTTGCTGGAGAGACTGAAAACAGGAGGATCACTATGAATCTGATCTGTGCAGTGAGACCTTGTAGACCCTGTTCTAAATACCAAAAAAAGGTATTTTGGTTCTATGTTTAATTCTTCTTCAGTGTAATATGTGTAATTTTCTCACACATCCTTAGCTGTAACAAAACCCTTGCAACCTCAGGTTTAGGATTGCTGTGGGTGGTGGTCTCCTGACAAAAGTTCTGCAGATCATGCTTGATTTCATGTGCTTTTTCACCTTAGTTTTTCTTTCCTTGACCTCACTTTCTTGTTCTCTAAAAGTCACATGTTAGGGATATTCTGGTTGTATAAAAAAAAAATTAGAAATACATATTGAAAGCTATATGGATGCAATGATGTGACACTTAGGATTGGGTTTTAAATAATCTGGTGGTGAGCCCAGTCTGGAGACGGATGAAAGGAGGTAAGAAAGAGTGGCCATATGTGGATGCGGTAAGTTGCTACATGAGGGCAGGAAAGCAACTGTAGACAGCAAGGATGTGAACCAGCATCGCTGTGCTCCTGTAAAACCTGGTTTATGGACACCAAATTATAATTGCACATGTCACAAAATATTGCCTTGTTTTCCATTTCTTTTAAGCATTTAAGCATGCAAAAACCATCTTTGGCCTGTGGGCTGCACACAAGTGGGTTTCAGGCTGGATTTAAGCCCAGGCCATAGCTTTCTGAGTCTTGCTCTTGTGAACTGACCCACAGATACCTTGTCATACACTCCTTCTCCTCAGTTTACCCTCAAATAGCCCCAATCTTGTTCCCCGTAATAATATTTTATTGTTCTCATAATAAATTATCCCAAATTTAATGGCCTAAAAGAGCACAGGCTTTGGTTCTGGTGGTGAGAAGACAAACATGAGCCTCATGGAATAGCTATAGTTCTGAAGGCTCCAGAAGAAGAGCTATTCAGTGCTTCCTCCTACTTACAGAGGCAACTGACATTTGTGGACACATCATTACAATTTTTACTTCTGTTATCCCATGTCCTTCTCTAACTCTGATTACATTAGGCCTAGCAGCTAATCCAAGATAATCTACTCATCTCAAAATCCATAAGTCAATTACAGAGCCTTTTGGCCATGTACAGTAATATAGTCACAGACTTCTGGGATCACCATGTCTTGGACATCTGGGTGTGTGGCTCTTAACTAGCCAACTTCGCTCGCACTGAGACTCTGCTAGACCCAGAGGATACGAAATGTGCCGCCGTCAGCAACAGACAGCACGGAGCATGTGCAGCATGGAGCTGCGTGGTCAGCATGAGCGGAAGCCAAGAATGTGTTTTTCCTTATCTCCCCTTATTGGCAGCCATGGAAGCCTCCTCCCCTCTAAACACACACAACACACACAGAAGAGAAAAGCTGAAATCAATATTTTCCCAACTTGACCCCTCTAACCTCATCCTGTGAATCATGACCAGTAAATTAGACACTTCTCCAGTGAGTGGTGTCAAGGAAAATGACTCCTGTATCTTAGAAAACCCTTTCAATACTGGCCCTGCTTTCCCTTGAGTTATTTTTAAAGTTACGCAAATGCTTCTCAAAGGCTCACGAGGAATTGGCTTTTAGCTTCTTATCTGTGCACACCACAGACAATTGCATTATACCTAAGAGAATTAATGTGATTTAATTATATTATATTTGGGGGTAGTTTAATATCAAACTTCTTTTGTATAAGAAATTATTCCTTAGTGGAGTTAAGTTCAGTTCTTATGCTCATTCTTTATTCATTAAACTCATTAAGATCAGTGGGAATTGCTTATAAATAACTATACTATTGATTCAAAATATAGCAGATAAGTGAGGATATTCTAGGAGTTCGAGAACATAATGCATCTTAGTGATTTTCTTGGGAATTCACAATTGGGAGTCTAGGCACAGTGTACTTTCACAAAAATAAACATGCTATTTGAAAATTCTCTTTCTTCTTCTGAAGGGAAGGAGAGGGACAACCAGCAGACAATTGTCCCTCCAAGGAATTTGCTCAAAGAGCCTTCAGCCAGGATCACCACACACAGTTATACAGTTTACATAGCACAAGAATATCCCCCAAAGGAGAAAACAGGACAACAATCTCTTCATTCTCTGCTACCAAGCCTCTTATCCTGGCATAAGGATATCAAAAGGGAGGGAATTTGTTCTTAATTCACAGAAGTCATTATCTGCCCAGGAATTTACGCAGCCCCACTTAAAAGGAATCCTCTTTCTACTTTGGAAAGGTTCCCAGTGGATCCACAGAGGTCATGCCTGAAATCCACTTGGCTAACTTAAGCAAGAAATGAAAAATATTGCAAGATTATAAACATATTTCTTGAGATCTAGGAGCAAGAGGTGCAACAGAGATCATAAGAAATTGAAACAAAAATTGAGAGCTGTCAGTAGAGGGAAGCAGCAATAACCAACAAACCAGTATGCACCAGTATGGATAGTCCTCACATCAACTCTTCTAGATCAGAACAGCAGATACATTCCATAAACATGGCATCTGAGAGAATAAAGAACCTGCCAAAGGTTACCCTGCTGGCAAATGATGGAACATTCAAATGTAGTTGCCTCTCTCTGCATCATCCTATCGACATCCACTCTGTGAAACAGTCTATAAGGTTGAACATGGTTGCTGTTTGTCTTTCTTCATTTCTTCTACTAGGATAAAATAGCTGAGAGTAATTTACAAAGAACAGAAATTGATTCTCACCTTCCTCAAAGCTATGAAGTTTAAGATCAAGACGATGACAGATTTGCTGTCTAGTCAGAGTCCAGTCTCTGCTTCAAAACTGGCACCGAACTGCTACATCCTGTGGTGAGGCACCAAGAGTATGAGTGCTGCGCCTTCACAAACAGGAAAAGAGGAAGAAGTGAAGGGTGCAAGCCAATTCCCTCCAGCCCTTTCACTAAAGATACTAATTCAATTATTAGAGTTGATCAGTCACCGTTTAATCACTTTCCCAAGCCCTTACCTATTAACATTACACCAGGAATTATGCTTCCACGTGTGAATTTTGGGTGACACAGTCAAACATAAGAGTGTGCCTGATACTCCCCACTGCTGTTTCCTATTACCTTCTCCCCAACATGGAGGAAGAATGCACTTTACCTTAAAGTTGAGAATGTACGTGTAATTGGCTTTGGCTTATGAAACATAAGAATCAACATGTCAAATCCAACCAGAAACTTGTATAAGTCCGTGTGAAATTTTCTCTTCTCTTCCTCTCCCTATCATGATGATGTTGGCAATTATGTCATTCTTCATCTCTGAGAGAGGACAATGTGGAGCAGAGGCCTCAATCAACCTGAAATAGACTAGCAACTTAAGTGAAAAACATGCTTCCACTGATTTAAGCCACTAAAAATTGGGTTTGTTTCTTACCTCACCATAGTGTAGTCTATCCTCACCGATGCAGTTGTCTAGTGCCTTTACTGTATTAATACTAGCTGGCTAAGCATCAACTCAGTGATACATGCAAGTTTTTCCCTTGTCCTATCAGCTCCAATACTCCCCATCTTTCACAAACCAGCTAAACTCCACCTGCCCAAACCGCTTTCCTTAACTCTTCCCATTGACAGCAATCCTTACTTTTTATAATCATATTCATATTCACTATCAGCATCATATAAAGTTGAACTCAACTGCATTGCATATAACATATCTCATGTGCTGATTTAAGTTATTTCTTTGTTTAGAACGTGTCTTAACTCTCCAGCTCAATGATCAGTCTCTTGTGGGCAGAGATTGTGTTAGGCTTGTCTGTAGCCTCCAGCAGTGGCCAGTACATTGACTCAGAACAGCACAGAAATCCCCAAAATTGATATGATACCACACTGTCCCAAAAGAAATGCATTAAGAAGAGAGGACAAGAGAAAGAGCCTCCCAGAGCTGCATGCACTGGCAGATTTAAACAGTAGAACATTCCTCCAGATGTAGAAGGGAAAGAGTTAAAATTTAGTAGACTATCTTCAGAGAAAGCTAATATCATCAGAGGCTATATTTCTCATTAATATAAAAGAGTTAATTATACATCTTGGAAATTCTATTCATGCCAAATCTTCTTTTAGGGTTAAGTCATGCATGATCCATTTATATGCAACCATTAACCCTAACAGTGTCTGGTTCTGTAGGACCGTCTTTTGCACCAGCCCTAAAGATCCACAGGAGCTTTGGGAAGCTGTTCTCATAGTGGAACGTTTTGCTGAGAAGATGACTTGCGCTGCAAAAGACTTTCTATAACCAAAGGCAAGGCGTAAATATTTTATAGCACAGACTCCATGAAAACACATCTTCATTTCTGTAATGTGCTCTCAGGACATATCACCGGTGGAATAGAACTTACCTGAAAGATTCAACAGTTCCAATTTTCCATAGCTCATTAGGATGCCCTAGAGAACAGACACAACAAATAATTCCAGTGCCCTGCTGCTCAAGGGCTAGTTAGCATACACTGACCACACAAAAGCAAACCTTTCTAACTCGTGAAAAAGCCACCTGTGGTTGCAAAGCTCTTTAACAAAGAATCAGTCTGTGTTTGCTAGCAGCAGCCTTTAAGACACCCTTTTCTGATGTGTGAAGGAAGGCGGCCCAAGAGACCAGAGAGATGATGCAAATTCCCCTCTAATGCAACACAGCAAGTGAGGGTTAAATTCACCCTTAGTCCTTCTCTGCTTCTGCCAAAACCACAAAGCAAAAACCCTGGAGTACAATATAAATGAGCTCATTCGCTGGTCAGACTTGCATTTCCAACTTTGAAGTAAAGCATCGTGACACCACTGGGGCTATGTGTAAATATCTATGAATAACTTCAAATTTCTCATTAATAAAATGGGTTTCCATAAATGCCAAGCCTCACTGGAATCCCTCTCTTGGCATTACGATATTAACTTCTCCTACCATCAATGGTTCAATGAGAAAAATATCCTAATAAATATTCTCTAATGATGAATTAGAGGATACAGCTGAAATTCCATTTTTCACACCATTTTTCTCTTTACTGATCTCTCACTTTATTCCAAATTGGTTATATACACCCAGATCTCTTGAGCCAAGATGTCACTACACCATGTAATTAAATTCTAAAATAAATAGCAAAGCCTTGACACAAAACTGACCTTCTGATTCAGAAAGTTCTTCCAAACTTCAAAAGGACAGATAGACAATTCTTACTTATGAGTTACCGGTGGGACTCACAATAGCTTTGTTCTCCCTTTTTTGCCTTCTATCTGAGGATTCATTTATGCTTCCTCACTGAGGAGTGTCAAGTTAAGGAGATCACATATTTTAAAACCCTGGTTTTTAATGTTCTTTTCAAATATGATTTGAATTGCTTGAAGACGAGAAATGGGTGACCCCTTTAGAGTCAAGCCTAGGCAATAGCCCATTAAAAGGAAAGCTAAACTCATGGAGTGACTCAGAAATACTATTGCTGGCTTGAAGTGGACTGAACAAGTACTAAACAACATACTACCTGTGAAATCATAATTTTTAAAAAGTTAAGTCAAAAATTCAACTAACAGTGCTATTGTGCTAGTAATCACCCACCCAGAGCTGCTGTCTGATGTGGTTTAGAGGTGGTTTGTTCCCCCAGAAGTTCATGTGCTAAAAGGTAGGTCCCTGTGTGGCAGCATAGTGGTAGTGGAACCATAAGACTGGGGCCATAGCGCAAGGAAATTAGGTCCTGAAGGCCCTGCCTTCGTAAATGGGTTAAGGTTGTCTCCTGGGAGAGGGAAAGTCTGGCAGGAGTCAATTTATTTCCATGAAGCAGATTGTTATGAAAGGAGCGAGCCCAGCTCCTGCTCCGTCTCTTGTTGCCTTGCTTTTATACTGCACCCATGCACATAGCGAATGCTTTTTCTGTTTCTCCAGTACAGCAGTTGTGACACAGACAGAGGGCCCTCACCAGGAAACTGGAGCATGCTCTTTGGACCTTTCAGCCAGAAGAATTATAAGCCAAATAAACGTCCTTACTTAACAAGTAAGGAAGTATTTTGTTGATACCATGAAACAGAATTATATACTCTCCTAGCCAGGCATTGTGGTGCAGGCCTGTAATCACAGAGTTTAAAAGGCTGAGGCTGGAGTTCAAGGCCAGTCTGGACTACATAGTGAGTCCAGGCCAACCTGAACTACATTATGAGACACTGTCTCAAAAAAAAAATCCAATGTTGGTGGGAGTGTAGACTAATAGAACCACCATGGAAATCATTGTTGAGATTCATCAAAAAACTAGGATTAGTGGTCCTATTCAACCCAACTACACACACACACACACACACACACACACACACACACTGATACTTTTCCAGAAGAATTGAAAACATCATACCACCGCGATATATGTGCCCTCATGTTTATAGCAGCACAACTTGTCTCAGCTAAACCTTGGAAGCAACCCAAATGTCCATTAACTGAGGAATGGATAAAAAAGATGTGGTATTTTATACAATGGAGTATTACTCAGTTATAAAGAAAGACAAATCTGAGGCTCTTGTAGATAAGTGGATGCAAGACTATACTCATAAGTAAAATAAATCAGACGCGCAGGTGTAAACATCATATTGTCTCCCTAGTGTAAGAACCTGAAAGAGCAAATGAAATCCAAAAGGTACAAGTAGATACTACAAAAGGGAAAGAAACTGTTCAAAGAGAAGTAACAACTGGGATGAGAAAAAAGAGAAAAGAAAGAAGAAAGGGGAAAAAAATGTATGTACATAAACAGGATAGCTTGGATAATTGTATCGGTTTCTGTACAGTACAGCTGGTTTCTGCTGGTCTATGGAAGGGAGCAGTTAATGCTTAATATTTTTCTCTCTCCTTTTAATTTTTTATAACTTTTTGAGCAACTTTTCATGCTTAGATCTGGTCATCTGAGCAACTAATTTGAAGACAACAATATGCAGTGTAACAACCATTGTTGAATTCTTATCATTTTGCTTAATGAAGTTCTGGATTGCTTCTAATGGGCTTTTTTACTATCTTTTATTCTTTTTAAAAAGTTATATACTCTCCTAACATCCCACCAAAAGATTTTAATGGCACAGGGAAACACCAAAACTTCCAACAACCAAACCAAGCACAGCAATCAATTTACTTCCAAGATCAATCTTTCCTGTATATTAAACTAACCTAAGATAGAGTCCAAATTTCACTTTATACCATATGCAGGAAATAAAAGACTTCAGAGACTAGAAGAGGGCTACTGAACAGTGCAGGATTACACTTCATACCTTATCCGCAATTCACAAATGATGTGCATGGACCAGAAATCGGTGTAACAGGAGGTACTGGTCCTCTGTGAGTCCACAATGTGGCCTTCCCACAATTTCCTCTATTTCCTTCAGAAACAGCAACTTTATGCACCACCCTGAAAATAATGTAAGAGTTACCTGTGGCTCATGGGATCTTAAGAAATGCAATCTCCACAGGTAAACAGTGCTACGAAGGCCAGGACAGCAGACAAGAACACACACAGAGCATTCGAGAGACGGGGGTTTCTTTGTGCACACATTTTTTCAAAGTACTGACTGGGCAGTGAACCCAGACAATCCCTGGAGCCAAGTTGTCTGTGAGATATGGGAATGGCCCGCCCCGAGTCGCACCCCCACAGCACGCCTGCAGTCCAAGGAAATGAAGAGCATTAGCCATCAGCCAGATGGACAAAGGAAAAGGCCAAGGGCGGCAAATCCACTCACACTGCCACTTGGCAGCTTCTGAGTCCTTTCAGATCTGTCTCACGCCAAGAGAAAAGACAATGGATGCTGTAGTGCCTATGGGAAAATGCAGCCAGAAAGCAAAAGGGGATGATGTGTTGAAGACTAAGGCACAGAATATACTTTTGAAAACACAGTACCTGGGAATATAGAAAGAAGAGCTGAAATTTGGAAAGATATAAAACGTGGCTTCTATTGAAAAAGGAATATGCAGAGAGAACA
>NW_004524672.1:9011127-9028906 GCF_000260255.1 Octodon degus
GACATGTCATTTTCTGTTAGGATTCATCATGAACCATAAAAGAAAATCAATGAAAAGAAACATTTCACAGAGATTAAAATTTGTAATTTTTAAAAAGTTTATGAGTAAACAGAACATCCTTCAAATATTGAAGAAAGAAACAATAGGTTATTTATATAAGAAAAATATGATTGGGTCTTCCTCAGACTTCTGTAAAACTAATTGCCATAAAATAATTACATAGGAACCACAGAACTTTAAAAGCCAGAGCCTATTTATCTTCTGTGGATAAATACAATATAAAATTGTTCTAAACACTAAAAATATATATTATTCATCTGCCTTTCCTTCAAAAAAAGAGTCACTTGATGTGATTTAATCAACCAAGATATTAAATTAAGATTTTTAAGAAGAAGTCAAAATATAAAAGAACTGCTATTACACACTTTTTAAAAAGCCAGTCATAGTGACAAATACAAATAATTGTTACAAACTGACTATAACATCAATACGATGTCAAAATTTGTTCTTGAATGCAGACACACATAATGTAAAAAATACATGAATTATGATTCTCAGAATTTTAAAACCAGAACATATAAACAAAATTGAGTAAGAGGTAGAGAAGACTGTTAACTTAGGGTACATTTAAAATCTGATTCACATGGCCAGCTAGATAGTTCAGCAGACTAAGCACCTGCTTAGGCAAGAGCAGAAACCGGGATTCAGTCCCTGGCATCAGATGCCACACCTGCCCCACCACTGGCCGGCCAATGAGACTGGGCAGGTGGCGTACTCCTGTAATCCCAGAGCGAGGGTGGCTGAAAACAAAAGGATCACTACAAGTCCAAGCTGCATAGTGAAATCCTGTACCAAATACATTTTTAAAACTCTGATTTACAGTCATTCAAAGATATTGGTTTGGTTGACTTTTTATAACTAAAGAAATATAAGTTAAAGAATGTTTTTGAAGAATTTAATACTACTCACTACATGTATATGATGTATACTGATCAAAGCAGGACAATTAATATTTACATCTCCTATTACTTCATATTTGGAGGCTTCCAGGTTCACTCTCCTAATTATTCATAAATTACATAATCGGTTGTTGTGTGCCGTAACCCACTCTACTGCAGAACGCATTACTTTTACCAAATGTTTGGGCCCCTTAAAGCAGCTTCCCTCATCACTTCCTCCTTCATGTGCCCAGCTTCCAGGAATTCTACATGCAAATTGACTTTTTTAGCATCCAACAATGAGAGAGAACAGTATACACTCTTTTGGGTCTGACTTATTTCATTACCCAACGGACCATGAAAGAAGATATATACATGGAAAAGAATAAAATAATTTTCTGCCATAATTACAAACAATCCAAATATCTAGCTATAGGATACTGGTGAAATAATTCATTATTATAGGTTATAGGAAATAAAATAGAACCATTAAAATCATACCATAGAATATTTTGTCTTAAAGAAAACAGCACATGGAATGAAAAATTTACAAAAATTTGTGGTCTGGAATCCAACTTTTGAAAAACATAATACTTTTTACATTATATTTTTTACCATATCAAAAACACCAGCATAAGGAAAAACATAAAACCAAAAGATATACACAAACAGGTTAAAATTATTAAATCTGGATTGAAAAAATAAGATTTTTCTTTTTAATATGTAGATAGACTTTGAGTCAGAAGACATTTAAAACAAAAATAAACAGCATAAATATAAACCAGATTCTTGCTACACAGCAGAGGTCAGCCAGTTTATTCTAAAAAAAGCCAAAGACAGCAGTAAATATTTTAGGATTTGAAGCCATGCAGTCTCTCTTGTAGCTACTCAGCTCTGCCACTGTACTAAAAAAGCAGTCAGACAGTTCATAAACAAATAAATGTGGTCGTGTCCCAATAAAACTTTATTTACAAAATCAGGCAAGCTCAGAGACCATAGTCTGCCATCTCTACTATCCATCAATAGCTGACATTGAAGATCTATTCATTATTTAAGTGTACTTTTTCTATGCTTTCTGTCATTATGCAGGACTAGCTTAGTGCTATTTGATGGAAGTTTCTGTCATGGTGGGCATATTTTAACCTGTACCACCTCCCACAGTGACTGCATGTGATGCTGTGTCCTTAAACTGTGGTTAGTGCATTTTATTTTAGTCTAACTAATTTAAATTTATATAGCCACATGTGAACTATACATAATGAACAAGCTTTTGTCTACACTTCCCATCATCCATTATGGGGAATGTACAACTATTTTTTATTGCTCCATTTCAGGCTCCTTCCTTCTTGACTCTTATGAAAAGTTCTTTGAGACTGAAACTACAAAGGCAGTCTGCAGGACACTTACTTAGCTGCATACTTCACGAACTTCTAAGGGTTTGTGAAGCCCCTACTACGTGCATGCTCTTCTGGGAGAAGAGCAGAGAGTAGAACTGACACGGCCCCTATCCCTCCCTTTTGTTCCACAAGTGAGTTAAAGATGCTGTCCTAGTCTGTTTCCTGTTGCCATAATAAAATATTTGAAAGTAAGTAATGTATAAAGAAGAGAATTTGACTCACAGTTCTGCAGGCTGGAAACTCCATTCAAGATGCTGGCACCTGGCAAATGTCTCCTCATCACACTGTAATGCAGCAGACAGCATCCCATGATGAGACAGAGCAAGTGTACCAGCTCAGTTCTTCCTTCCTCTTCTTATAAAGCCACTAATGTTGTCAGAAGGGCCCCACCCTCATGGTCTCATCAAATCCTGACCCTATCCTGAAGGCTACACCTGCAAAAAGCACTAACAAATACATTTGGGGCTAAGTGTCCGACATGTAAACTTTAGGAGACATAGTCAAACCATAGCAGGTGCTGAAAAATAATTAGCAATTCGTATGACTAAGTACTGAGCTGGAGGCCCAAACATATACTGCTTACAAGAGAGATAACTGAAAAATAAAAATAGTGAAAAATAGATAAGGATCCTTTATAAGGATGAAAAGGTATTAGGGAAGGCAAGTTTGACCAAATTCCAATTTACCTTTCTAACACTGTAGATCAAGCAAAACCTACCCGCAAGCAAGAGCCAGCACCCCAGCAGCCAGATGGCAGCCACATGATTCTCACCTTATTTAAACCCAGAGAAGAATTTTTATCCTGAAAACCTGTGTTTCAGAAGATTGACAGATACATATTTTCATCTTATGGAAAGTGTGAAATGTTCCTTAAATATAATTTGCATTATACTTTAAATTAAGTATAAAATAAACACAAAGATTTATAGTACAGTTTGATGCACTCTCCAGGTTGGCTGTGCCCAAGTAACTACCCATCACCCCCATTGACATCTAGGACAGCAACTGGCAAACCATAGCCCCACTGTTAGGTGATTTACAAAGAATAGTTTTTATATTTTATATTTTTAATTTTAAATAATACTTAATTCTGTGTGAACTATATATCAAATTTAAATTTAAATGCCCTCAAATAGAACTTTTTGGGACACAGCCACATGTCTTCATTTGCATATTTTCTATGAGTGCTTTTGTGCTGCAGTGTCAGAGTTAAGCACTTGTAACCCAGACCTCCTAATGAAACAGGCCTAAAATATTTACATTTGGGCCCTTTACAGAGAAGATTCGCTGACCCCTCACTTAGAAATTATCATTGTACCAGAAAATTCTCTCATGTCCTTTTGCAGTTATTTTACATATTCTACACACACCTGAGGCAATCGCTGATCTAATTTCTTATTACACATTAAATTTACCTGTTCTGGACTTCACATATACACATTCTATAGCATATATCCTTTTGTGTGGTTTCAAATGATGTCTATGAAATACTTGTATACCACATTGTTGGATGTATTCATGGTTTGTTCATCTTTATTGTTGAGCAATATTTCACTATATGAATTATCAAGAGGGTTTACCCATTCCCATGTGGACAGCTAAATTGTTTCCAGTTCTTAGCTATTATAAACAAAGCCACTGCCACCGTTCATATATAAGAATGCTATATACAATTCCTAAATCTTGTAGGTAGAAATTTAGTGAAATAAATGTTTAAGATAGATGTATGTCTAATTCCTTGAGAAACTGCCAACAATCCTTGACTAACAACCTATCAGGGTTCCAGTCACATATCCTCACTACCACTTGATATTGTCAGTCTTTTTTATTTAAACCAATCCAGTGTATATGAGATGCCATCTTACTGTGATTTTTTTTGGCAGTGTCAAGGATTGAACCCAGGACCCTGCACTTGCCAGGCAAGAGCTTATTCTACTGAGCTATCTCCCCAGCACTCTCACTGTGATTTTGACTTACATTTCCTTTTATGCCTAATCATATGGGGTATCCTTTAAGATTCTTATTGACTATTCAGATACTTTTTGCAAAATATCTAAGCAGAGAAAATCATAATTATTCCTGTTTCCTTCTTGACTTTGGCTACTTGGCTACTTAAAAGTCTATTAGAGTATTAAATGTGATATCTGCATGGTCCCTCCTGGCATCTGGGGGCTCTCACTAGACTCTTGGTGTCATCATCTCCTTGTCTCTTATTTATTTCCTTTTTCTCCCAGTTGTTTTGGGTATTTGTGGTTGTCGTTGCTGTTGCTGTTGTTTTTGCTGTTGTTTGGTTGGGTTTGGGTCTGGAGGAGTTTGTCTGTTGAGACAGGTTTTCCTCTATTACCCACAATAGGAATGTGAACCCCTGGGCTCAAGCAGCTCTTCCACCTCAGCCTCCGCAGTAGCTGGGGCTACAGGTATGCAGTACCACGCCCAGATTCCCAACTTTGTTAGCTTCTTAATTTTATCCTATGTTCTTCAATTTCTTTAACATGGCTTAAACCTTGTTTTAGATAAGCGGATGAAAGAAAAAGGGAAAGAGATGAAACCAGTAGCTTCACTTAAGTCTCCCAAACTTTTCTGGGCACCTGGGCTACAAAGAGATGTGTGTTCCTCCAGGAACTCACCCAGTCAAAAGCTGGGAGTGACAAGGAAAGATGAGAAGTATGTCAATGGAGGGTGGCCCTGAAGAACAATGTGGAACGTGGGAGGTGAAGGGCAGGAGCTTCTTGGAGAATATGATTCTTGGCTGAATGTTATTTGAAGAATGAGTCAGTGTTTCTCAGAAAAAGATGAGCTCTCAGTGTGTTGTGGCCAGGAATATGGAAGACACAATAGAGCAAGCCAGGCATGGTGGAGCACATAGTGCAGGAAGATCTCAAGTTCAAGCCTACCCTGGCCAACTTAGGAACTTAGGGAGATCTGTCTCAGAATAAAGACATAAAATAAGGCTGGGGTTGTAGCTCAGTGGGAGGGCCTGTGTTCAATTGCTAGGACCAGAAAAGAGAAAAGGAAAGAAAGAGTAGGGGAAGGCAGGACCTTAAAACTAGGGAATGTCTAACACAAGAGGGCATGATGCTTTCTAAGAACACACAGAATTTAACACACTTGGAACACAAGATGCCGCAGAGGAGGGCAGTAAGCAGCAGGTCATCCCCTGACATACCAGGGGAAGTCGCATAACCAAACCCAAAATAAAGGAGCAGAGAGGCATCACTCCTGGGTTGTGGTAGGAGCTGCAAAGCCTCACTGTAAAGGATGTGGTTAAGAGGCAGGTGAAGAATGGGGGCCACTCTGTGCAACCTACCACCACAGCCTTCCACTGGGAGAAGTGACAAGTGCCACAGAAAAGCCTGGACACCGTATCAGGTGAGCTAGACTTCTGAACTACATTTGAGTACAAACAGCAGCAATGTGTTTTGTACCTTTGGGAGATGGTACAGGGGATACAGGAGCAGCACAGAATATTTGGATGATCGCAGAAGTCTACCTCTCCATAGCCATAGCTCAGCGACCACAACCTCAGAGGACGGTTAAGTGAACCAGAGCCTCATCTCACAAACTAGAAGCTACCTAATGGCATTGTGGGTATCAACATCATCCGCTCGCTAGCTGGGACTTCCGTACATAGAGGCTCTACTTCAAAAGCCCATGTCAGCAGCCATTCCACTGCCCAATTATCATTAAACTTGTGATTACAACCATTGGATAATTAAGCCGTATCTGCAACAAATGCAGTTGCATTGTTAAAAAATATTCCCGAGCACCAAGCTTCTCTCAGTACTAGTTAACTACTATGCTAATGCCTTGGCACATGTGACTAATAATGAAATGAGTTATAACTATGTGTTTGGATCACATTACATTGCTTCAAGTGTATCATAATATTTTATAGCTTAATGGAGAATCTGGCTTATAGCAACACAGGAAAAATAAATCTCAGCCAATCATCATCCATTTTTTAAAAATCTACATTCAGCAGCTGACAAGGTTTTTACCATCAATAACAATTACTCTGAAACCTTTGTGACACAATAGGTAGATATTTAATATCAATAACATAAAATACACCCTCGCTAATGGAGATATATTAAGATATTGATTAGTTATGCAAGAAAGTTTATGCTTATTCCATTCCCATTAGTAATTATGAGCAGCCTATTGACTACCCCTCCAACCACATCTTTTAGTCCATTTCCCTTTCTCTACCCAAGAGTACACTTGGCTGGCAGATAATCAGAACAAACAGACATTCCTAGAAAATGTGAACCATATGTGCAGCCCCAGGCAGCAGCACTCACTGAATGCCTACTGGGTGCACATTAGCTGGGTGTGTTGGGGGTGCCAGGACTACACCGTGGAAAGGTGCAGCCCTCTGCTCCTGGAGCTTCCAGTCTAGTGGGGGAGATGGACAGGACCACAGAACATAAAACAGAGATGGGATGGGAAATGCTGAGAGGCAGCAGAGCCAGCTGCATGGGGAACAGGACAAGCAACTAATGACTGTAACAGAAGGTGTGGGAGACACAGGCGGGGCGGGAGGAAGCAGTGGAGCCAGAGTGCAGGCTCCAGGAGCAAAGCCTTTTCAACATTTCTCTTTTGTTAATGCGAAGATAAAATGGTCACTGGGACTCTAAAGGGGAAAACATGGTAAAGTGAGTCATGTGCAAGCAGGAAGTAGAGACAGGCAAAGAGGATGGGAGGCAGGAAGGTGCCTGAGGGAGCCACTAACCCAACCCCTGGCAGTCCTTGGTCCCCACTTGTTCGGGAAGACCCTAAGGCCCAGCTTCTCCTCCCCAGTGGAAGTCTGTCCCTCAAAGAAAACTCAGTGTTCCAAGGAAATGTTTTTAAGACTGTGGTTGGGGAGGAACAAGGAACAGATTCAGAAAATTTCTGAAGGTGTAGCACTAGGGAAGTAAATAGCTTTAAAATAATGCAAAAGGTGGAGGCAAGGAAGAGGGGAAGGGTGTAAGAAAAAGGAATTGTGTTATGTACATGTACCAACTCCCCATGACAAATGTGATCGTTGTGTACTGACAACACATGTTGGGAGAAACTGGGGAGGGGGGAAGATGTACAAACCAAATGTGCTTCCACCACTAGAGATGATATCAAAGTAAATGTGTGTCATCCCCCTTCGCAGCCTCCCACCTCTCTCAGAAATTTACCTGCCTTGCATTTTCCATGCCAACACCTGCAGGGCATCCCCATGCTGGTCCTGGATCCTGCGATCCTTGTTGCTTTTATGTATGGTGAACACAGTGCTTCCGATGGGGTCTCGGGTGGAGGGAGCCAGAGGCATCTGACCACGCATCTTACCCACAGTGGCTCAGCACTCAGAGCATCTCCATATCCCTTTGACAGCAGGAAACCAAATGGCAGAGGTGCCTCTTCTGCTTTGCTAGGTCTTCCATGAATGAAGCTCATTTGCAATGCAAAGCAGCATGAAGAGAACATTCCTTAGCACTGAAGGCATGTGCCAATTCCCCCCAGACAATAAGAAATGGCAAAGACTGATGTTTTGATGTTATTTTTAAGGCACTGTAAAAAATAAAAAAGAAGAAGAAGATTCCCATTTCACACATTCTCTTGAACAGTGCCTAGGTAAATTGAGTGAGAGAAAGATCCTTTTAAAATATGATCTGTTTTCTTGTGTGCTGACTGCTCAGAATGCCAATGCCTGCAGGCTACAGGGGAATTCAGAGGAGAGAATCCCCTTCATTCCAAATTAAAAAACAAGGGAACTAGACTTCAAGGCTATTTCTGCCTTGAAACTTCTTCAAACATGGCATTCATAATCACAATATGATTAACAAAGAATGATTTTCTTTCAACTAGAAGTTGAAATGAAACATAGACACCCTGCTGGTTAATTTTGGTGATGCAAAGCAAATAACAAAGTTTTGGGGGCTTACTGTGGTTTCCTTATCAGAGTCATTCACCATGAAGTTTACATATAAAAGTGTGCATTAAACCTTACATTCTGTGGGGGCGGGGGAGGGGGCTGTGCCTCACTGCAGGGGTTGGTGAAACACTCCCTGCACACAGAAAGTGATACCATTAGGTAAGTCAGCTCATCAGAGCCCCTTATCTGCCGCTATGTAAAATTGTACCTGGAGGCAAATTTTAATGCCCCTTGGTGCTGCTGGTCCTTGATGCTCCCACTGAAGATTCATCAGCTCTTGGAGGGCCAGGCAAATAGCTCAGTGGATTAAAGTGTCTGCAAGCAGGCACAGGGGCCTGGGTTCAATCCCCGGGCTTGCCAAGCTGGGGCCAGCCCCGCCCCCAGGGGTACACTAAGACATGGATTGAGACTGGGCGTGCCTATAATCCCAGCACTTGGGAGGCTGTAAACAGGAGAATGACTATGAGTCCAATTTAGTAGTGAGACCCTGAATACCCTGTATACTCTTACCCAAAATACAGGGAAAAAAAAAATCAGCTCTTGGAAGTCCTCTTCTCAGCTTCGAGATGTTTGCCTGTGACCCTGTGTTCTGGGATTCTGGAAAATTCCTTCCAGATATTCTTTCTAGGGTCTTCTTGTTCTGAACAAGGAATTGGAGAAAACAAGTATGAAGCTAGCAAGGTTATAACACGTGGGAAAAGAAGCACTTCAGAAGAGTAAGAGAAGGCCAACTAAAGTAGGCAGAGAAGTACACTGTGCAGAATGAGAGCAGGCTGCTGAGAAAGAGCACAGCAGTTGGGAGTTTAATGGCAGCCGTCTCCCTCTCCTCAGTCTAATGTCAGATCTAGGCCATCCAATCAAGAACCTGCTTCAGTTCTCACGAGAAGTATTGAAGCTAGCACTTCCTGACTTTCCAGGTACAGGATTTGGGAACTGTTTTGGGTGCATTTCTTGGATCTCCATTACTGACAGGTCATGCTCACTTGCCTAGCTGGATTGCCTGCCCTAATCTCTTGCCTTATGTATTCTTGAATGGGTGCTGAGCTCCTAAGAGCTAGGCGCATACTTTTTATCTTTCTATGTTCAACTACTGTTCTGGTTTTTGAGCCCCAAAGGAATCCAGGTGCTTGGTGTCCTGAATGAAGAACTGGCCAACACATGTGAAGAAGATAGCAAAGATTCACGTGTATTAGGGGTGGAAAATACCTACTCTGTGCAGAGTGTCTGTGAGCAGACCCACAGCAGCCATGAAGTTAAAGGCAGAGGGTTTTATGCCTCCTATTACTAAACTGCTTTTCTCTCATGGGACCCAGACATGTGGACAGTTGTCCTAACAGAAGTTCACTTGGCCTGGCACCCACTTAGATTTGCACCAGATATGAATGAAGAACTGTGGGTAGTGCTTTCCAAGATGGTCCTCGGTGCAAGGTTTAAGCATGTGTGCATGGGCTCTGGGTCTCCATGGTCTACAGGTCAGGGCCACTTGCTCAACTGGTTTTGCCCTTCCCTCTTCTCCTATGTCACTGTCACAGGACCTCCCCATTGATAGACAACTAGCATGTGCTTGATAAATAAATGATGTAGAACTCCATGCCCAGTAAGCTTTTCATCCCAGGTAAATAGTTATAGAATCCACCCAAGTCTCCCTGTACCTAGCCCTCTATGCTTCCTTCTCAGTGCCCAGATAGTAATTAGAGAATATCACTGCCTCCCATGCTTTGAATGCCTGTTAGGTTCCATGTCTCTACCCTGGTATCATGCATGTGTTGCTAATTTTATATTTGTTATCTCTTCAGCTGATAGAGAACTCTACCCCTACCACTTTTGGATTCTGGAGGATGAACCTAGGACCTTGCACATGCTAGGCAAGCACTCTACCACTGAGCTACATCTTAGACCTGTTTATGGGGGAGGAGTGTGTGTGTGTGTGTGTGTGTGTGTGTGTGTGTGTGTGTGTGTGTTCATTCTGACACAGGGTCTGAACTGGACTCACTAGGCTGTACTTGAACTGCCAATCCTCTTGCCTCAGCCTCTTGAATAGTTGGGGTTATAGACATAAACCACCGCACCCAAAATAACTCTAATTTCATTAATACCAAACCAAGGCTGTTTGTCTAAAGTCTAAAGTCAGAGCTAGTAAATTGCAGAGCTGGCACTTGAACTAGACTGTTTGGTTCCATGCTCCATGCCTTCTCTACTGCAAGAGAAGCTCCTGTCTAGTCGACAGAGCCCAAGCACATCTGTCAGCATGAATCATGGAGACATGAAGCCCTGACATGGCTAAATAAATGACCCATGCATTTTTAAGGCATAAAAATTGATTTCCTTTTGGTGAGAAATTTATGAAAGCAGCAGAATCATGTGAAAAGTAGAAGGAAAAGAAGAACGGAAGTTTCAAGAAGCTGTATATCTGTTTACGTAGTATTAAGGCACAAACTAAAATCTTTCAGGTACCAATTGCCAAGAGTTTGAGTTGCCCCAAGGGATTCTGGGAGCCCCAAGAATTTCTGCATATACCTTAGTGAGATTAGAAATTTAAAAGTCTCACAAAAATCAGCAAACCAGCTGGGGATGTAGTTCACTAGTAAAGCATTTGCCTACCATGTGTGAGGCCCTAGGGTCAGTCCCTCTAGTACTCCCCCAAAAATAATGATAATAATATTAAGCAAACAAACTTTGAAAAGCCTGGACCTAGTCTTCCTTTAAAAAGCTGAGAAAGAGCTCCTGCTAACAGATTGTCACAAACACACAAAGAATCCTGTTACAACCACAGCAGTCTTTTTACCTTCAGCTTGGAAATGTGATCTTTTCTGTTCAATGTGGTTAAAATGTGTTGGGACTGGAAAATAGATTATTCTTTCCTTAAAAGGGTATACATCCTGGTCTGTGGCTAGCACAGACAGGCTTTATCTTGGCTGTTTTTGACTCTGCATGTGTCAGATTGGACCTAAACAATGTGTCTGATCTGGTTCTCCTATTTTATCTAGACAGTGGGGGTGCTAGACAGTGCTTTGATGGTTTGAGCACCGAAATGCTGAATGCTGATCTTGAGGCCCAGGCTCTGTCGCAGCACAAGGTCCCAGGAGTTCCTCCCAAGAGCAGCAGGGAGCCACAACTTGCCATCCCCGTGAGCTTTATAGGTCCACTCATTTCTATCACAGAAGAATCTTGGACCACATCATGAAAAGCCTGAGTACAAAGAAAGAAGAGCATACCCAGAAAGGCGAGCACAGGAACTCACAGAGTAAGATGCCCTGATGGGCTGGACTGAAGGATGCATGTGTTGTTGGAGATATCCGCAAGGTGGGTGAGTCAAGGTGTTTTGCCTACAAACATTCTTCATACCTTTGAATCTGTTTTCTTATCTTAAGTCAGGTGTTGGTGCCTTTATCTCCCTATGAGCTCCCCTCACTGGCCAGCTCCCACTCACGCAGAGCCGGGAGCATGCTTTCCCTTTTAATGAATCTTTGATCCTGCTGCTTCTTGGAGGTGTCCTATTCAACTCTTTGTTCAGGACCTCATGGACCTGGACAACAGCCTCAGTTCAGCAGCACTCAGCCGCACCAGCAAGAACAAGAAGAACAATCAGTTTAGAATCGTCCTCACTCCACCACTGTGTATTGTTTGTGCAAAGCAGAAGCAAGGAAGATTCATTTTGCAGATAAAAAAACTAAGGTCCTCAGAAAAATAATCTACAGTTTTTGAATCATTTCGGAATAGGAATTGCAGAGTCTTGAAGTCACATGAATGGTCCAGCATGATTGTTATTCTGTTGATTTGTTGTTCTTGTTGTTGTTGTTGCTGCTGCTGCTGCTGCTGTTGTTGCTGTTGTTGCAACTCTTGTTGTTGCTGTTGCTGTTGCTGCTGTTATTGTTGTTGTTCAAACTTGGAAATAGATACAGGCACTTCCAAATTAGGAAGTTCAGTATGGTAGTTCCTAAGAGAACTGCAAACGCATCACAAAAACAGATATTTGAACAGCCACTGTCTTGGCAGCATTATTCACACTAGGCAGAAGGTGGAGTAACCCTACTGACCCTCAGAGGTGAATGGATGAACACAGGGTGGAGTGACCCTACCGACCTTCAGCAGGTAAATGGATAAACACAATGTGGTCTATGCACACCATGGAATAGCATTCAGCCTTTAAAAAGGAGAAAACTCTAACACCTGGTACAGTGTGAATGAATATTGATAGCATTATGCTAAATGAAGTAAAAGTCATAAAATGACAAATACTATATGATTCCACTTACATTAAGTAGCTAGAGTAATCAAATTCAAAAAGCAGCACAGCATTTTGTATCAGATGGAAGAGGGAAATGAAAATAGAAAGTGCTTGTTAAAAGTAGAGTTTAAGACTGGGGAGATATCTCAGTGGCATCAGTGCCTGCCTGGCAAGGGCAAGGTCCAGAGTTCAATCCTTGGTACCACATGCCATGTCAGCCCCGGAACCGGGTGTGGTGGTGCATGCCTATAATCCCAGCACTAAGGAGGGTGAGACAAAAGGATCACTATGAGTCCAAGCTGCATAGTAAGGCCCTGTATCATATATAAAAGTGGTGTTTCAGTTGGAAAAGCTGGGAAAAGCTCTGGAAGTGGATGGTGGCAGTTATTGCACAGTAATGTAACTGTACTTAAGGTCATTGAAATGCATGCTTAGAAAGGGTTGAAATGGTAGATTTTATGATAGATAGATAGATAGATAGATAGTCACAATACATAACAATTTTCAAAGTTTTTACATAAACATCCAGATTTCAGTGTCATTGAAGGATAGAAAGGCTGGTGACTCCTGGCCCACATTCCTGCAGGCATTTGCACAGAGAATATGTTCTCCTGTTCTCTGTGGCCTCTGCCACACCCTCCTCAGCCACCTCCCTCACCAGGATGTGCTCGAGGCCAGCAACTCCCAAAGCTACACAAACGGTGCACCTTCAAAAACTACCCTGAGCCTAGGGTGCAGCTAGTGGGAGAGGGCCTGCTTAGCAATGGCAGGGCCCTGGCTTCCGTCTCTAGCACTGCCAAGAAAAACAGGGTCTGCCCCAGATACCTGGATCAGCAATTCTGAACGAGCAACCTGGACCCTGGGGGGCTTAACGAGCCCCTCAGGGATTCCAGCGTGCATCCTAAACTGAAGACCACCACCAGCAAAGGCTTCCTTCCCAGGTGTGGCTACACATTAGTGTCACCTGGAGGTCTCAAAAACTATTAATGTCCCTTCTGTAGGCTCTGACTTCATTGCTAGAAGGTGTGACCGCAGATCACAATCTTTAAGTGCTTGAGTATATAGCAGAGACTGAGAAATACTCCTCTCGATGTATGGAATTACATTCTCTGCTACAGATACTGCAGCATTTATTTTACCTTGATCCCTCTGCCACTCTGAATTAAACACATAAGAATGTACCTACTATTCTCATATGTTACACATGATATTTATATGCCCATGAACATACAGTTTTAGTTTGTGTTCTGTTGCTATATCACAATACCTGAGACTGTGAAATTTATAAAGAAAAGAGGTTTATTTTGATTGATGATTCTGGAGACTTGGAAGCCCATGAGCAAGGCAAGTACAGTGATGGCCTTGAGCTGCTTCAACTCATGGCAGAAAGCAGAAAGGCAAAAGCATTCTCGCAAAAGAGAGAAAACATGAGGCGTGGCCTTTCTCTACAGCAACATGCTCTCCATTAGCTAATCTTGTCTTGTCTTTGAAGAAAAGAGCTCCCTGGAGAAAGGCATTAAGCTTTTCACGAGCACACAACCCCAATAACTCCCAGTGAGCCCCAACTTTCAGCGCTGCCAGACACGTTCATTGGGGAACTAAGCCTCAGCATGGATTGTGGTGGCTGAAAGCCACGTGCAAATCACAGTGCATATGTACACACACACACACACACACACACACACACACACACATGCACACACGCAAGTCCTGTGATACCAGGAACTAAGAGCTCATAGAAGCTAATAAGCACATCACAGCGCACACCAACCCACGACACACAACCCTCCAGCCACTGCACTCCTCGTGCTTGACTCCACATTCACCCCAAGGACCGAAGATAAATCATTCCTGAGGCTCAGAGAACAGCTTTCAGACTGAAGTTCTAATGATGAACGATTTGAGTAATTGTAACCTCCTCAGAATTGAAAACACAAACTACAGTTTCGTGAGCATGTTTGCACCCCTGCGCCTGTCTTAGTTATCTCACGCGAGGCTCCAGCAGCATGAAAGGAAGACACAGTCATCCTCCTTTCGGGTGAGGTAAGTGTGAAGACCCACACAGCGATTACTTTGAAGGGAACACCACTCCTTTGAGTTTATAAGTTCTGGAATTTTTCTTAAAAATCAGCCATAATCTTTTACAATCATGCCTTCTCTGTTCCCAAAATGTTCAGTTAAATAGAATTTTTGTAATGTGATTCTCATTTTAAAAGCACTAAGGGATTTTGGAGTTTTTAGGGCACACTTCAGAGACCCTTTTTATAAAACAAATAATCCTTTAGTACTGTGAACACTCAGCTCTGTGAGTGGTTATTTTCTGAGGTAGGTGTTTTTGCAGAGTTGGTTTTCTTACACAGTACACTGAATCTGTTTCCATTGCAGACTCCAAAAAGTATATGACTAAACCAGAGAAGGTTGAAGAAGGGCATGGTGGTGCATACCTGAGATCCTAGCACGCAGAAGGCTGAGGCAGGAAGATGGCCATGAGTTGGAGGCCAGCCTGGGCTCTGTAGTGGGTTCCGGGCCAGCCTGAACTGCCTAGTGAGACCCTGGCACAAAGAAAAAGATTGAAGAAAATAGTATTCTAGGGAGGATTAATAAGATTCCAATATTTGCCTCCTAAAATTATAACAATGATGAGGTTTTTAAAACTATAACTTTCTTGCTTCTCCCAACTTTCAGTTGCAACATTTTGATTTCTTCCTTCCTAGAAGTGCACCTAAATCTACTAGGATGTAAGATCCTACCTCTGTCCCACCTAAATGGCCAGTCCATCAGTGTGTTGTCCATTTCCTGTCACTGTGGGAGACAAGCTGGCTGGCTGCTGAGAAGCGAGGGTCATTTGGTTGGTAAAAACAAAAGAGCTTGGACCATCCATAACTCAGCTGATTGTTCTAGATTCCATTGTTAGTAGTACAGGAGGAACCTAATGGAGCTGAAAATGTACGAGTTGGTTGTGCCACAGGCAGAGAAATAAACAGAGGCACAGAACTTGAGAACAAAATGTTCTTTTAAAGAGAAAACTGAGAAGTAATTTATTCCACCAGTGAGCAAACCACTGTAGCTGTGGCAGCCCTGGGCCCTGACAGGGATAACTTCTCAGGAGCTACTGGTGAAAGAAGGGATGGAATGTAGAATCAACTACTGACACTGGGCTAAAAGGGAGCAGAAGTTTCCTGTTAAAATCTGGGCAGCATTCAGACGGAAGCTGACTTCCAAATGCTCAGAATTCTGAATTTCACAAGTAAGGGCTATGTCTCTCAGCAACCTACAAATGGCTGTTCCATCCTTAATGTCCAAAGATAGTAGCATAGATGCCAGCTTCACTAAGCTGGGGGACCACGGTTGAGGATGCTGGCATAAGACTTTTGCAGGAGAAGGAAGAAATGAGGAAGACATATCAAAGGAGTTGAAAGTACAGGAGAAAGAAAGAGCATTCATCCAGGAAAAAAATCTAAAATAATCAACAGCTATGTTTGACATTTCTTTCCTCATTATCTGAACTGCATTCCTGGCACTTGGTCAGTTTAACACTTAAACCCATATCCTTTTTACCCAGTGCTAGGAGCATCTTTACTGCTTAAATCAGAGCTTTCTGGGAATAGAAGAGGAGGAATCTATAACAGACTAATCCTTCTGTTAAGATCCAGAATGGCAACCCTCTCTCAGGCTTTCACAGAGAGCACTTTGGCCAAGCAATGGCCGTGACTCATCCACATGGCTGACACTGACAAAGGTTCTACAATCTGAGGTACAGGATCTCAGGATAAATCCTGAGGGCATTTCACTGACCTTGTCAGACCAAAAAGCTACAACTCTTGTTGCATAGGTCCTGCTTTACCTTGGTCTTAACCATCCAGTAGAAAAGTATAAAGACGAAATATAGGAAGTAAAGCCATGCTGTTAAGTTGAGCTGTGGGGGACTCAGATCAATAATTTCTGACATTGCCAGTTAAACAGAAGACTCAATGATATTTTGGGCTACTGGACTCTTTTAGAATATTTTGCTGAGTTTACACACCTATAATATTCAATAACGGAACTTAGAAAAAATGGGGTATACCAATGAATGTCCATTTTGTATCTGTGTATTCAAAGTGGTTGGGATAGATATATAGTTGCATTCTCTTAATGAATAGAATGATTTTTTTCTAATGGTGTTTGTAAATAGGATCTCAAGTCCGCATCTCGTACAGCAATTAACAACTAAGAAGAATATATGCAGTGTGTTATTTGTTGAAACTGTACTTCCGATTTGATTTGAAACTGTCTCATTGCTATCTGTTTATCAATAAAATTTTGAAAAAAAAAAAAAAAGATCCAGAATGGCTCCAAAAGCCACCTATTTGTTGGGAAGGGGATTGGTTTATGGGATCGCTATAGCTGATTTGCTGCAGAAGGTAGGAAGAGGCAGTCACTGGGGCTAGGACACAGAAGGGTTTCTCTCCCTCCCTGGATCCTCCCTCTTCTCTGTACCCCCCTGCCCATTGTGACTGGAACAGCTTTTCTCCACCTCTGCCATGCCCTTCCTGCTTTGTTGCCAGCCAGCTACAGACTGAAAATGTAAGCAAAAATAAACCTCTCTTCCTCTAATTTGTAAATATCAGGTAATGTGTGTCAGTGATGAAGAAAGTGAGTATGATATCTCCCATAGGTAGTGACCATGCACTCTTGAAAAACTATAGAAAGTTACACCTCGAGCTCTAGAGCACATACAAGGGATTGAGAACATAGCAGAGGGTGGAGCATGCTTACTTAGGAAAGTACTCTTGATTTTATGGATTTTTGTCTTTGGACCTGTGGACTGTCCACTAGCTTGAAGAATAAATGCAATCTTGTGGCAGCCACAGGAGCTGGAAAATAAGAGGGAAAAATCCTGAAAAGGAGAAGTCCAAAAAGAGGGAGCTCCAAATTGTTCACATTACACTCTGCGCAGATCTCATTCACAGCCTTAAACTATACTGACTACACAAACAGCAAGAAACTTACCTGAGGCTAAAAGAACTGAACAGATATTTCAAAATACATCTGCCTCAAAGGAGGGAGAGATTAGAGTTTAAAAGTCCAGCCATTGCTGCTAGAACAAAAAGATCAATATTCTTCAGAGGAATATAACAGAATTCAGAGCCTCTACAATATCCTACTTAAAGTATATGTCCAAAACAATCCAAAATTACAAGTCATGTCACAATGTAGGAAAAGTGTTTGATACTCAGAAGAAAAAGCAATCAGTAGCGACTGGTCCCTACATGACCCACATGTTAGACTGAGCAGATAACTATGCTCAAGAATGAAATAAAAAAAAAAA
>NW_004524672.1:9029776-9041157 GCF_000260255.1 Octodon degus
CCACCCATAACAAGTGCAGAGGACACTAACACAGAACAAATTGGGAATCACACAGCTGAAAGCAATGAATCAACGGCTTCTGAAATAAAGAAACAGCTGCAGAAACGTATACAGGAACTCAGATTGGAAGTGCAAAAAGAAATCCCTGAATTAATAACATCTGCAGTAAAGAATCAAATGCAGAAACATATGGAGGAAACCCAATGCCCACCCAGAACAAGTGCAGAGGACACTAGCTCAGCTCAAATGTATGATTTTAAAATATTGCTGGTAGTTTGTGTGTGGTAAGCTAAATAGTAGTTCTCAAACATAGCCACACCAATTCCAAGGAGCCTGAACTTATGTTATATTTCACAGCAACAAAAAAGTATTTTGCAGATGTGATTAAGACCTTTAAAATAGGGCACTTGGGAGGCTGAAAACAGAAGGATCACAGTAAGTCCAATCTGTGTAGTAAGACCCTGTAGACTCTGTACTAAATACATGTTTTAAAAGACCTTTAAAATAGGAAATCACCCTGGTGTATCAAGAAGAGCCCAGTGTTGCAACTGGGTCCTTAAAGAAGGAAACAGAAAGGCCAGAGGTAGAAGGTAATATGGCCAAGGAAGCAGACTCGTAGTATCATGGACATGAGCCCAGTAATGCATTTATCCTGTAGCAGCCAAAAAAGGCAAGAAACAGATGTTCCCCTCGAACTTCCAGAGGGAACACTGCTTATCTTGATTTTAGCTTTATACGACTCATTTTGGAACTCTGACCACCAGAACTGTAAGATAACACATTTTTATTCTTTTAAACCACTAAATTTGTGGTAACTTGCTAAAATATATAACTGTTCACTGCATATTCTTTCAATTATTCTGTATAGTTGAGAATTTTCATGATAAAGTGTTGAATAAAAGAAAAAACTCCCATTGTCCAAGTGCAAGCATTAGGTAAAAGGTAAGCCATCAGAGGTATTCTATGCTAACAACTTCTCAGGCTTCCCAAAGTTATTTAAAAGTTTTAGGTAGAACCTTGTTAGTCATTAGAATTAATTGCCCTGATTGACAAAATTATAATGAGTAGGAAGGAAAATGAAATAAATTTTTTGAAAGCTACATAAAATCACTGTTTTTATTGAAGTAACCCACCCCAAAGAGAGATCAACCTGACCTGGTGGCTTTCCTGGATTTTGTTCAAGATGTCACAACTTTGTCATTTCTTCCTAAACCAATAAGTTCTCCAAAATAATGAAGGTTAATTATCATTTATTCCTTTTTCTGGAAGAATCCAGAAATAGAAAGTAGGATGGGGGTAGGAATAGGCAGCAACTGCCCGAATGATAGGATTAATATTTTTATGTAGGTTTTTTATGTTGAATGAATATGAATCAGAGACCACCTGTGTTGTAGAAAACTAGGCTTCCCTTTACCCAGATAGTGAGACGTTTTAATCTTTTTCTTTCTTTTTAAGATTTTTAATCATCCAAACCTAAAAATTAGTCTTCATTTTATCATTCTAAAAGTGCAAACTGTTTTGGGGAAGAACAGTTAAATTCACACTAAAGAGAAAACAGAAAGCAAGCAAACTTTAAAGTTGATTTTAAAATTTAAGTTGCAAAGTGGCAAACAAAACTTCAGACATTTTAAACCAAGTCTATAGCCCAAGAATGGTTAAAAATAGAAATCATAGTCATGCATGAAAGAACTCATACACACTCTTTTACAGAGCTGTGTTCTCAGGAAGGGGCAGATCTGATTTCTCAAAATCTGTTTTTCAAGCAAAATGAATAAAATATCTCAAATATTTTATTGTAAGTGCCAAACATGGCAGATGGCATTTGCATGGGGCTTATATAACTGAAAATCAACCCAAAAGTTCTAAGAATATGCACAGAGTGAAATATACCTCTACCTCATCCTCTCACTAATCAAAGTAGCTCTCCTACATGAAGGGCCCATAGCATTCAATGTCAGAGAGGGGGACATAATTAAAGGAGAATTCCACTACCCTGGCTCATGAGGGTAAACTAAAATCAGAGGTCAGTCAGTACAGGTATTTCCTCAGGATCACAGACATTCCAAAGCCAATGATTTGAACCCAACATAGCAGTGAATTTAATCAGGAGCCAATTTGGAAATTCCTGTGTGTTATTTTTGTGAAACACTCAGATTTTAAATTCAATTCACTATTTATTGAGCCCTAATTATATCTTCAGCAATCATTTTATGGCCAGATTAGTAGTAGGCTTTAGAAGGGTCTCACTGGACAAATTAATTTATGTGCAGGTCAAGTTCTGTTTTTAGGTACAGTCTTGTTCACTTGATAGAACATCGAAGAAAAAAGAGAGGAAGAGGAGGAGTCAGAATCCCAGCATCCCCTTCTTCCTGGACGACCTAACTTTCTTCTCACAGGCCCCACTTCCTAAGGGTTCCACTACCACCCAACAGCAAACAGGTGGGTGACTCAGCCTTCACCACAGTGACCTCTGAAGGATACTTAATATCCCAATTACAACAGATCAGAAGCCCTTTTCTGACATAGGACCTAACATTTATCCATCATGCCTAACAAAGGAGACATACATTGCCTGATTCATTTTGTCAAAATAGTTTATTGAGATATGATTTCACATAGAATAAAATCTACAAAGTTTATGAGCACAGGTCAGGTAAATTTTCTCAAAGGCTTGCAATCATGTAGCCACTACTACCTCCAAGATACAGAAAATTACCATCATTCCACAAATGTTTTTTCTGTTTCTTTACAGTCAACTCCATAGCCGTTCTCCATGCCCTCAAGAAATCACTGCCACTATTTGTTTACTTTTTCTAGAATTTCATATAAATTGAATCATAGAGTGTGAAGCCCATAGCCCTTTGGACCTGTTTTTGTTTGTTTGCTTGTTTTTCACTTAACTGAATATTTGTGTGTTTCTATGTGGATCAACAGCTTTTCCTTCTTAATTTTGAGTCATGTTCTGGTATATAGATGTATCACACATAATGCAATTTTAGGTTTTTGCAGTCTTGAATGGCAAAAGTAAAATAGCTCTGGATTTGCAAGCACATGCCTTTTATGGACAAATGTTTTATTTTCTCTTGATAAAGTCTTAATAATGGGAGTATGGAGTCATATAGTGGCTTATATTTGACCCTCTGAGAAACAGCAAAATGTTTTTCTGAATTGGCTGTAATATTTTGTATGCTTACCAGCTGTGTTTATCAACAATAGTTGTTCTGCATCCTTATCAGTATCTGGTATTGGGGGTCATTAAAGCACACTCATGGGTTCATAGAGGTGTTTCATGTCATTTAAATAAAAGATAGTAGGGAAAAGTGAAAAAAATACATATCAGTTATACTAAGTGTCTTCCAGTTCATTAAAGGTTTATACAAATAGCAATTGGTGAAATTTTTGTGCCCATATCTTATACCCCAAGAAACTATTTTAAAGATAACAACATGCAATGTATTAACTACTCTTACTCTCTTATTATCTTGCTATGAAATTTTGCTTTACCTTTATTCCATAAAAGAAAAAAGTCTTAAATGTGCATTTTCAAAATAACTTTTCATTGAGCACTTCTTCACATACCTGATATACTGTCATCAACAGAGTTTGTGTGGTACATTATTAAGAACCAGAAGAGTCAAACATTTTCTCCCTGAACATAGTAACTGGTAGTCCAAGCTATGCAGACCCTAGAATAACTGACTGAAGATAAGAGTACCGCTATAAAAAAAAAAAAAAAAAAAAAAAAAACCTCTGCATTTGAGAAAAATGTTTCAAAATGAAAGTTTAACAGTTAGAAACTAGATTAAGGAAGCAAGGGGGGAGAGAAAGGAAAATAAAACTTCTCATCTCACAAATAGAAAAATCTGGAAGCGAAATGGCAGTTTCTTCTCTAACAGTCTGAACTAGACACCCCCACACAGCATATCTCAAGCTATCAGATGGCCATATGAGATCTGAAAGCTTCAGAACACTAAATTTGCCTCTCAAAAGAACCAAATGTTAAACTACACCACACATGTCGTTTGTCTCTTACAGTACTCAATTTTCTCTTCATCTATTATTTTTAGGTGGGATTCAAAACACCCACCAGGGATTTTTTTATGAGAGAGAACGTTTTTGTTTTGGTAGAAAATGTGTTCAACTCCTAATCATTTGTCAAGGCTTTTTCATATGAGATGTAGCTTTCTCTCTACTTAAAGTACAGTAAATTACTCATATTCATGGCATCAAAAAATGTCACCTCTTTATTTAGGAAAAGAATAAAATCAGTCTACACAATTATCCTCTCCATCACTAACAATATTGAAAAAAAGAAGTCCTGGGAAACTTGTCTCTATAATCCTTCCAAATTATCTGCCATATCTGACATAGAGTCTGAGAGGGACTCTCTTCTTAATTTTCCATCCTCAATCTTAATTGGATAAACAGATATCTGCACTCCAATCCTTCCACTGGAGATTCAAGCTTAATACATTCAAAATTTTTACAGCAAATTTTTCAGAAGTACTTTATGTGATACCTTTTTGTCACCATTAAAGAACAGCAAAAGAAGAGCACGAGACAAAGATCTGTTTACCTCCTGGATCTCTGAGAGCCACTAATTCGCACCATCTTCCTGTCATCTTAATCTGTTCTTCTACCTGGTCGGGGATTACAAACATAGCTGGCCAGCCCACATGTGGGTTCTGCAGATATATAAGCATCACTACAATGAAACCTCTTTCTCTTGCAAGCTACTCTGAAAGAATTTGTTCACATTTATGAGCCATGGGTGACAGTAACTAAATCTGTACAATCTAGACATTTTTCCATACTTAGAATAAGGGGACTATTCCATTATTACAGACATTCACCACTTGACATTTCCTTGACAAGCATATTTTTCAATGTAAGACATGCCACTTTAAAACCAAATATAAATTTAAGTGTCTGAGCTTAGCCAAAGAAACCAAGAGTTGAAATCACAGAAGAACACGTGTTTCACTCACTTATGTGCTGTAAGTGGATTGAGGCCCCAAAGAAGTTTTGCTTAACGACCATCAATCAGTCATTCTGTGGAGATCTGAGTCATCTAACCAATTGCAAAACTCAGAAAAACCGATAAACATAATGGTGGCTTGCCCTCTCCTCTATTTTGTCATAGAATTCCTCCATCACAGTCCATCTGTATACCCAGCACCAAGATCTTTAAGCTCCCAAATAGTTGCTCCTTCAGACATACTCAGTACATACCAAGACCCTAGCTCCCTCACCACCCATGGACCAACCCTCACTCCTTTCATCCTTCAGTCATAGAAAGGGAGAAAATATAACCCATTTCTATAGGAATACCCTGTTATGGCTATAAACTTGGTCTACATGGAGCAATTTCACAAAGCAATAGGCAGTAGAGGGAACAAGGGAATCTGAAGACAACATTATTACAGCTCCTGATATCATCTCAATAAAGTGCCTTTCATTTTTCCTTTTTTAAAATTCACATATGGTAATTATTTGCCCCATGCATAATTATATAGATCACGATAATTCCCTTTAATAATAATTCCACCTAAAGACATAAATGGAGAGAACACCTCCCCCCAACACACACATACACATACACACACACACACACACTGAGGCTTACATCACCCTAGAGAGCTGCAGTCCAAGAAAGCTCACAGCAGCACTGCAAACATTAAGAGGGTGGGTCAGTGCCCTATAATTCCTTAGTTTGCATGTGCTAATAGCTGCCTTCCCCTACCTACATCCCCCACCGCTAGAACAAGAATGTGACCACACCACTTTGGAACAGCTCTTACACTAAGAATCTGCCAAGAAACACTTGCTGGTGGGCCATCTACTAAATCAGTACTGACTTTCAAACCCAGAGGCGAGCCTTCTTGTGCACAGCCAGAGTAGGCTTGCCACAATAACCCTGAAAAGACCTGGGGTCCCCTCCTCCACAATTTTTGGCTGCCAAGTAGGAACAAATAGAAATAACCTAAAAGAGAGGAAAACGAAAACACCCCAGAGCATGGCATGTCCCTAAGACTGCTCCAGTGGAGACATCCGTAGAGCTTACTGTTCTACCGTGCAGGAGCCGTTCCTTCCACCTGGACTGAGCCTAGGGTCCCTGGTTCCCACAAGCTAAAAATGAGGTAAGAACACCAAAGGAGGTAAGGGAATGTGTAGCCTAACACTCACAGGTTCTTTGAGCCAGAGCAACCTAAATGGTCCTCTAATCTATTTTGTTTTGCAGAAGAAAACACTATGGCCAAAGGTATGGCTTACCCAAGATTATAATCCGGTGGTCTAAAATTTACTCAATGTACTCCTCTCTTTCCTTTCCAAAATAGTTACAAATTGCCAAACCAATGATAATAGCAGTAAGGTAGCATTTGGCATGTCCTTTCTGTTTCCAGGTGTTATGCTGGGTGCCTTTCATAAATTATTTTATTTAAATTTTACAACAATCTATGAAGTGGGTGTGATTACCATTCTCATGGATGAAACTAAAGTATGTTTCAGGCACTGGCTAAAGGTCACATGGCAGGTAGACAGATGAGCCCACACCCTTGACCATCCACCCATAAGATCGCTACTCAATGGCATTTGAGACTCCTGCTGTGCCCCTACATTCTTCCGGAATCATCCTTATATAAATCATTTGAAGGGTTCCTGAGAAATCATAAGTGATCGTAGAGAACCAGGATAACTCATTCCTCTAAAGTGTCAGGAAATATTGATTGTAGCTACCTTCCCATGAGTTGGATCTGACTAATTGCTTCAGTCTCCTCTGACCTCCAAGCAAGCCAGATTATTTATAGAAAATCCAAGTCTACTTGACAAGTCTTGAAAAAACAAAGCTTTGGTTCATACGTTAAGAACTTATCAATGTGTCCTGCATTTTTTTTTTACACCAGAACACTTTGCCCTCCACCTCTAGCAGTCACAGACTTACAACTGTGTCTGTGAAAGCTGGAAGCCACAACTTCACCCATCCGGCAGCTGCCTGGAGCCTGGCCCAAGTGCACCAGCAGCCCCAGGTCCAGTGGCTCCACAGCACGCTTTCCATGCACCCCAGAAACAGAGCTCGGGCCTTTCTGTGCAAGATGTCAGGCCAGGATACTCTGCAGAGTGTAAAGAGGTAGCCGAGACATCTTGGGATGCTTTCCCCAGATCAGCCATGCTCCCTATTGGAGTGGTTGGACAGTCAGACATTCTCACGTAGCAGACAAGGACAGTGGTCAGAAAGAGCGGGCTCTGCAGCTCAATAGGTTTGACTCTCAGATCTTCTGTTTCCCAGCTGCGATGGCTAGGGTGGAATCTCAACTTGACTGACTTTGAGTTCTGCCCCAGGGGTTGGTGGAGCACATTTCTAGGTGTCTCTCTAGGGCATGAGGGATGGCCTTCCGGTGCAGGCCTGGCCCTGCCCTTCATGTGCCGGCACCCTTCTGCTCTGCTTCCTTGCTGCATGAGCTAAGCAGCTTTGCTATACTGTACACTTTCACCATGATGTCTCTGCCTTGGAAAGGACATCCATGGACCGAACCATGAGCAAATTAACCCTCTCCTCTTTTGAGCTGTGGGTGTTGGATATCTCAGTGACAATAAATACACCAGTTAAGCAATGTTAGACGAGTTATAACTCTCTCTGGGCTACAGTTTCTCAACTATAAAAGAAAAAAGCAGTAGTGGCTACTTCACGAGACTAGTGGGAAGATTAAATGAGATGATACATTGTAAGCATCTGACACCATACCAGTCACATGCTAAAACAATTTAACTCTTGTTTTTTAATGTTTTTGTTGTATTAACTTCACCTCATTTAGTTGGAGAGAGAATTTCTCATCTTTGTTCCAGGAGATTAAAAAAGAGGATGACATGGGAGGGATACATTTAGGTGGAAAATTCTAATTCTAGTGGATCCTAGGGCCAGGAATAGCTAGAAAATGACTATAAATCTAGACACAGAAAGAAAATTCAGCCAATTATACCTGATTTCCAGTAATTTTTAAGTGTACATTCATAGCATATGTTTGCATGTTTGTGCTATATATCTATAATTAGCCATTTTTCTTTGGCATATCCAGTAATTATTTTATCAAACACACATCTGTTTTAATTAAGCATGTACACACTTTACTATACTGTAAAATGTCAAACACACTGTAAAATAACCCAGAGTACATTAACACATAAAAACAGAAACTCTCTTGACATACCACAAACAGCTGTGAGACGCACATAGCCCGACCAGCTGCCACTCAACACGCAGGCGCAGGCTATTCTACCGGGTCCTTCAGAGAGTCTTCCCAAGGTGGAGCTGCACTTTCTGTTTTTCGTTCTCTTATTTTGGTGTGGCTGTCAGATACAGCCTATGGCGAAGCATGTGTAACTTGGCTGGCACCACATGTGCCAGCCCATCTTCAGTTTGCCAAGTTGGAGACTCTTCGTGTAGATGATATTTGGATGCTTCAAACCCAGAGGGGCTTCAGCTGCCAACTGCTACAACTCCCTCATTGTGCAGAAGGGACCACTGAAAACGAGGAGGAGGAACTGAGCTTGTGAATGAACTAGGATCATCCTGGATCACTCAATGGCCAATCCAATCCTCCTTCTACCCTGCTGGTTTTTAAACCTAAATGTACATCAGCACCACCAAGGGTACTAATGCAAAATGCTGACTCCCAGAATCTAAGCTGACTAAAATATCGTACATGATGTAAAGCCAAAGAATACATAGTTTAACAAAGGTGCTAACAGACATTGCCAGAGCAGCCAGGTCAAAGATCTGAGGGCTCACAGATCTACTTTTTATAGGCATCTGAGATACACAGAGAGATCAAGAAACAAACAGACAGACAATTATAGATACATAAATCTATATACCTTTATATATTTTTCCTGATGCTATTCTCATTTCTAATTGGCAAGCACTGATAGGATTTTAATAGTCTTTTGCTATTGACTTGTCAGAATATTGGAATTGGGTTTTTTTTTTATTTTATTTTTTTGCAGAACCGGGGATTGAACTCAAGCCCTTGAGCCTGCCAGGGAAGCACTTATTCCACTGAGCTATCTCCCTGGCCCCAGAATATTGGAATTGGAATTCACTGCCTTGAAATACACAAATACTTTTCTGGACAGATTAACGAATGCCACAGTATCACAATTACTCATTTTTCTTTAGGTTTTTGCACTCTGGTGGAATGAATATATATAGCCATTTCCAACTTTAAGAAAATAAAGAAACTCATCATTGCAATATAGGATGACAAATCCAGAGGAAATTATGCCAAGTGAATTAAGCCAGATGCAGAAAGACAAATACTTTGTGATCTTATATTTGTGCAACCTATACAGACTGAATTCATAGAAGCAAAAATAAAATGATGGTTACTAGGACCTAGGGAACAAGAAAGACGTTGGGAAACAGGTACAAAGCTTTGGTTAGGAAGGATGCATACATTTTGGAGATCTATTATACAATGTAGTAACTATAATTAATAATATTCTCTAACATACAGTGGAAATTGTACTGAGAATAGATCTTAAATAGCTTTGCCATAAGAAAAATGAGGCAACTACCTCAAGAGATGGATATGTTTATTAGTTTGATTGTGGTGAGCATTTCACAATGTATACTGCCTTAGTCCCTTTGGGCTGCTACAATAAAATACTATACCTGAGGTAGCTCACAAAGAACAAATTTATCTTTTACAGTTATAGAGCTGGGCACATCCGCCACCAGAGTGCTGGCAGATTTGCTGTCTGGTGAAAGCTTACTCTCAAGTTCGTAGGTGGCATCTTTTCACTGTGTCCTTACATGGAGTAAGGGAAGACCTAAAACTTTGGGATCTAAGATAAACCACAAGGGCTTGCATGCATGACCTATGTACCTCCCAACAAGTCTACCTCCAAGTACCTCTTGAGTGCTAGGATTTTAACATGGATTTTGCAGAGACAAAAATATTCAGATCATAACATATACATACATGAAAACATAATGGTGTATACCTTCAGTGTACACCATTTCATTCTACTTCTAGATCCCAAAACTCATATCTGTCTCACATGCAAAATGAACAGACAAATAGATCATTAGAACGTAGACAGATAAACATGTAATCCATTATAAAATGAGAAGTCTTTTCACCATGTAACAGTGAAAAAACTAGAAAACTACATGGAAAAAATGTGAACCTCAGTACGATAATGACACCAGATATAATTTGTTGATCATAATTCAAACATAAAAACTATAGTTAGGAAATTCCCTGAAGAAGGCATAAGAAAATATCTTCATGATCTTAATGTAGGAAATATTTCTGAAGAGAAGTAGAAATGGCTAACAGAAATGAAAAAGCTGATAGAATGAACTACATCAAAGTTCAAAACATAATTATCAAAAAAAAAACTACTGAGGTCTGGGGAGATAGCTCGGTGGTCTAAGCACCTGCCTGGCAAGAGCAAGGACCTGGGATCAATCCCCATAGTTCCAGGAGTGCTATGCTACCCCTGGAATGCCAGGCAGGCTATGCTAGCCACTGATACTGGGCATAGTGGCACACACCTGTAATTCCAGCTCTGGGGAGGCTGAGACAGGAGGATCACTCCAAGTCCAAGCTGCATAGCAAGAGACTATTAAGAAAATAAAAGGGTAATAAATGGTAGAAACTATGTTTAATACATATACCTGGTAAAATACATGTATTCAGAAAATCTGAATAACTTCTAAAACTTATAATACAAATGTATACCACCTAAAACATAAAAAACATTATCCAGTGGAAGACACAAAAATAATCAATCAGCACATGAGATCATGCTGAACTCATTAACCAAAGAGAAATGCACATTAGAAGTCACAATGCAATATCACTGAATGACCACACAGATAGTTTGAACACACTGACACCACAGAGGATGGTAGGGTGGTAGAATAAGGAGCAACTGCACCTTTATACAATGCTGGTAGGACTACAACTTGTACAGCCATTTGGGAAGGGTAGTTGGCAAGGTCTTATGAAGTTAAATATCTATTTACCCTGTGAAGCAGCATTTACAGCCCTAGGTATGTCTCTCGGTCCATCTGTGGTGCTATCATAAAAAGCCTGAGTCTGGGCAATTGACAAAGAGCATCAATGTAATCCTCGCAGTTTTTGAAATTGGGTATTCCAAGATGAAGACATAGACAAGTTCTTTTGTCTGATGAGGGCTGCATCTTTCACAGTAAGAAACTGAGCACATATGCAGAAGGTGACTAGGCAGGCTAGCCAGCCAAAGTTCTTTTATGAAACATTCTTTTTCTTTCTTTCTTTCTTTCTTTCTTTCTTTCTTTCTTTCTTTCTTTCTTCTTTCTTTCTTTCTTTCTTTCTTTTTCTTTCTTTTTTGTG
>NW_004524672.1:9041257-9053404 GCF_000260255.1 Octodon degus
CCATGCTCCCTATTGGAGTGGTTGGACAGTCAGACATTCTCACGTAGCAGACAAGGACAGTGGTCAGAAAGAGCGGGCTCTGCAGCTCAATAGGTTTGACTCTCAGATCTTCTGTTTCCCAGCTGCGATGGCTAGGGTGGAATCTCAACTTGACTGACTTTGAGTTCTGCCCCAGGGGTTGGTGGAGCACATTTCTAGGTGTCTCTCTAGGGCATGAGGGATGGCCTTCCGGTGCAGGCCTGGCCCTGCCCTTCATGTGCCGGCACCCTTCTGCTCTGCTTCCTTGCTGCATGAGCTAAGCAGCTTTGCTATACTGTACACTTTCACCATGATGTCTCTGCCTTGGAAAGGACATCCATGGACCGAACCATGAGCAAATTAACCCTCTCCTCTTTTGAGCTGTGGGTGTTGGATATCTCAGTGACAATAAATACACCAGTTAAGCAATGTTAGACGAGTTATAACTCTCTCTGGGCTACAGTTTCTCAACTATAAAAGAAAAAAGCAGTAGTGGCTACTTCACGAGACTAGTGGGAAGATTAAATGAGATGATACATTGTAAGCATCTGACACCATACCAGTCACATGCTAAAACAATTTAACTCTTGTTTTTTAATGTTTTTGTTGTATTAACTTCACCTCATTTAGTTGGAGAGAGAATTTCTCATCTTTGTTCCAGGAGATTAAAAAAGAGGATGACATGGGAGGGATACATTTAGGTGGAAAATTCTAATTCTAGTGGATCCTAGGGCCAGGAATAGCTAGAAAATGACTATAAATCTAGACACAGAAAGAAAATTCAGCCAATTATACCTGATTTCCAGTAATTTTTAAGTGTACATTCATAGCATATGTTTGCATGTTTGTGCTATATATCTATAATTAGCCATTTTTCTTTGGCATATCCAGTAATTATTTTATCAAACACACATCTGTTTTAATTAAGCATGTACACACTTTACTATACTGTAAAATGTCAAACACACTGTAAAATAACCCAGAGTACATTAACACATAAAAACAGAAACTCTCTTGACATACCACAAACAGCTGTGAGACGCACATAGCCCGACCAGCTGCCACTCAACACGCAGGCGCAGGCTATTCTACCGGGTCCTTCAGAGAGTCTTCCCAAGGTGGAGCTGCACTTTCTGTTTTTCGTTCTCTTATTTTGGTGTGGCTGTCAGATACAGCCTATGGCGAAGCATGTGTAACTTGGCTGGCACCACATGTGCCAGCCCATCTTCAGTTTGCCAAGTTGGAGACTCTTCGTGTAGATGATATTTGGATGCTTCAAACCCAGAGGGGCTTCAGCTGCCAACTGCTACAACTCCCTCATTGTGCAGAAGGGACCACTGAAAACGAGGAGGAGGAACTGAGCTTGTGAATGAACTAGGATCATCCTGGATCACTCAATGGCCAATCCAATCCTCCTTCTACCCTGCTGGTTTTTAAACCTAAATGTACATCAGCACCACCAAGGGTACTAATGCAAAATGCTGACTCCCAGAATCTAAGCTGACTAAAATATCGTACATGATGTAAAGCCAAAGAATACATAGTTTAACAAAGGTGCTAACAGACATTGCCAGAGCAGCCAGGTCAAAGATCTGAGGGCTCACAGATCTACTTTTTATAGGCATCTGAGATACACAGAGAGATCAAGAAACAAACAGACAGACAATTATAGATACATAAATCTATATACCTTTATATATTTTTCCTGATGCTATTCTCATTTCTAATTGGCAAGCACTGATAGGATTTTAATAGTCTTTTGCTATTGACTTGTCAGAATATTGGAATTGGGTTTTTTTTTTATTTTATTTTTTTGCAGAACCGGGGATTGAACTCAAGCCCTTGAGCCTGCCAGGGAAGCACTTATTCCACTGAGCTATCTCCCTGGCCCCAGAATATTGGAATTGGAATTCACTGCCTTGAAATACACAAATACTTTTCTGGACAGATTAACGAATGCCACAGTATCACAATTACTCATTTTTCTTTAGGTTTTTGCACTCTGGTGGAATGAATATATATAGCCATTTCCAACTTTAAGAAAATAAAGAAACTCATCATTGCAATATAGGATGACAAATCCAGAGGAAATTATGCCAAGTGAATTAAGCCAGATGCAGAAAGACAAATACTTTGTGATCTTATATTTGTGCAACCTATACAGACTGAATTCATAGAAGCAAAAATAAAATGATGGTTACTAGGACCTAGGGAACAAGAAAGACGTTGGGAAACAGGTACAAAGCTTTGGTTAGGAAGGATGCATACATTTTGGAGATCTATTATACAATGTAGTAACTATAATTAATAATATTCTCTAACATACAGTGGAAATTGTACTGAGAATAGATCTTAAATAGCTTTGCCATAAGAAAAATGAGGCAACTACCTCAAGAGATGGATATGTTTATTAGTTTGATTGTGGTGAGCATTTCACAATGTATACTGCCTTAGTCCCTTTGGGCTGCTACAATAAAATACTATACCTGAGGTAGCTCACAAAGAACAAATTTATCTTTTACAGTTATAGAGCTGGGCACATCCGCCACCAGAGTGCTGGCAGATTTGCTGTCTGGTGAAAGCTTACTCTCAAGTTCGTAGGTGGCATCTTTTCACTGTGTCCTTACATGGAGTAAGGGAAGACCTAAAACTTTGGGATCTAAGATAAACCACAAGGGCTTGCATGCATGACCTATGTACCTCCCAACAAGTCTACCTCCAAGTACCTCTTGAGTGCTAGGATTTTAACATGGATTTTGCAGAGACAAAAATATTCAGATCATAACATATACATACATGAAAACATAATGGTGTATACCTTCAGTGTACACCATTTCATTCTACTTCTAGATCCCAAAACTCATATCTGTCTCACATGCAAAATGAACAGACAAATAGATCATTAGAACGTAGACAGATAAACATGTAATCCATTATAAAATGAGAAGTCTTTTCACCATGTAACAGTGAAAAAACTAGAAAACTACATGGAAAAAATGTGAACCTCAGTACGATAATGACACCAGATATAATTTGTTGATCATAATTCAAACATAAAAACTATAGTTAGGAAATTCCCTGAAGAAGGCATAAGAAAATATCTTCATGATCTTAATGTAGGAAATATTTCTGAAGAGAAGTAGAAATGGCTAACAGAAATGAAAAAGCTGATAGAATGAACTACATCAAAGTTCAAAACATAATTATCAAAAAAAAAACTACTGAGGTCTGGGGAGATAGCTCGGTGGTCTAAGCACCTGCCTGGCAAGAGCAAGGACCTGGGATCAATCCCCATAGTTCCAGGAGTGCTATGCTACCCCTGGAATGCCAGGCAGGCTATGCTAGCCACTGATACTGGGCATAGTGGCACACACCTGTAATTCCAGCTCTGGGGAGGCTGAGACAGGAGGATCACTCCAAGTCCAAGCTGCATAGCAAGAGACTATTAAGAAAATAAAAGGGTAATAAATGGTAGAAACTATGTTTAATACATATACCTGGTAAAATACATGTATTCAGAAAATCTGAATAACTTCTAAAACTTATAATACAAATGTATACCACCTAAAACATAAAAAACATTATCCAGTGGAAGACACAAAAATAATCAATCAGCACATGAGATCATGCTGAACTCATTAACCAAAGAGAAATGCACATTAGAAGTCACAATGCAATATCACTGAATGACCACACAGATAGTTTGAACACACTGACACCACAGAGGATGGTAGGGTGGTAGAATAAGGAGCAACTGCACCTTTATACAATGCTGGTAGGACTACAACTTGTACAGCCATTTGGGAAGGGTAGTTGGCAAGGTCTTATGAAGTTAAATATCTATTTACCCTGTGAAGCAGCATTTACAGCCCTAGGTATGTCTCTCGGTCCATCTGTGGTGCTATCATAAAAAGCCTGAGTCTGGGTAATTGACAAAGAGCATCAATGTAATCCTCGCAGTTTTTGAAATTGGGTATTCCAAGATGGAGACATAGACAAGTTCTTTTGTCTGATGAGGGCTGCATCTTTCACAGTAAGAAACTGAGCACATATGCAGAAGGTGACTAGGCAGGCTAGCCAGCCAAAGTTCTTTTATGAAACATTCTCTTTCTTTCTTTCTTTCTTTCTTTCTTTCTTTCTTTCTTTCTTTCTTTCTTTCTTCTTTCTTTCTTTCTTTCTTTCTTTTTCTTTCTTTTTTGTGGAACCGAGGATTGAACTCAGGACCTTGCATTTGCCAGGCAAGCACTTATTCTACTGAGCTATCTCCCTGGCCCATCTTTATTTTTCCTTTTGCAGAACCAGGAATTGAACTCAGGCCCTTGCATTTACCAAGGAAGAATTTATTCCACTGAGCCATCTCCCCAGCCCATTTTTATGAAACATTCTGTCTCACAAGAGTGGACCCTTCGTAGTCTCCCACCTCTTGCCACTAACACATGCATAGCATCTAAATTCTAGAAGGGACATGTTCAAATCATAGCATTGCCCAAGAGAAATAAAGAAAATTCTCCCCCAAAAAAGACTACAATATGTTGGGCACGATGGTACACACTTACAATCCCAGCACTCTGGAGGGTTCTTCGGCAGGAAGATTGCAAATTCAAGCCCAGCCTGGCCAATTTAACAACTTATCAAGACACTACCTCAAATTTTAAATACTTAAAAAGGACTGGGTGTAAAGCTCAATCAAGGCTCTGGGTTCAATCTCAAGTAACACCCCCACCAAAAAAGAAAAGAAAAGGTACAGGAATATTCATAGTAGCTCTTTATCCATATTCCCCAGAAAATGACTATCAACAAAACAGTGAATGAACACACTGTAATATATTCACAAATCAGAATACTATTCAGCAATAGAAACTATTGGTATGTGAAAACACAATGAACATCATTTACATGCCCAGTGAAAGCTAAACACAAGAGTACAACCTATAAGGATTCCATTAGAATGATGCAACTATTTATGAGAGTAGAAATCAGAAGCATAATTGCCTCTTGGAATGGTGAGATGGAGTAGGAAAGGGTTTCTCAGGGCAATAGAAACATCCTGTACCTTCATGACAGCATACATCACATAGATGTTTATGTTTATAAAAATCTTCACACCACCAGTTAGCATCTATGCTTTTCATAGCACATAAGTTGTACCTTTAAAGGGGGAGAATAAATAGGCAACAAGTGCTGCAGGGACTTACTTTTACTGAACTAGCATGTTCTTCTCTTCTTTGATTCGTTTCTTAGTTTCCTTGTCAATGTTCTCATGACTTCCCAAATAATCTACTTGTACCCAAATATTTGTCTCGGGTAGTGCTTCTCAGAAAGGCTGTGTCAGACATGACTTTGCCACTGAGCGATGGATCTGAGATTGGAAAGTAAGGCTCTCTGACTCCAAAGCTTTCATCATGGTGCCCTCAGCACACATTAATTACATATCAAATAACTAAGAAGATTGGAATTCTTAACAAGCTTAAGCGGGCCTCTCTCTGTGTGTCACCCTACCTTAACAGAGGACATCTTCTTTTAAGTATTACATCAGGAAATTCTCCAAGCACTTAAAAAATTGGAAACTATTAGGCAATATTATATGAATATAATATAATAAAACTGGAAATTAACAACAAATGTTCAAATAAACAAACTAAAACTAAGCCCTTCCAAATCCTTAAGAATTAAAAAGGAATCATCACTCCTAAATGATGACAGAGTCAAGACATAAATTTAAAAACAACAGCAGATAAATATGAGTGTATATGTGTATATACACATTTACTTACATGCCTAGATATACAAATTTATAGAATATGGATAAAGCTAAGTCCACATAACATCTAGCCACAAATATTTGATACAACTTCTTTAAAAAGTCACATAATAAATTCTCCTCAAGAAGCTAAAAAAATGACAAGCTGTAACTCAAGCAAAGAAGATAATGAAGGTAAATAAACATATAAGTGGATTAAAACATAGAAAAATAAAATTGATAAATGACACCAAGAGCTAGTTCTTTGAAAAGTCAATAAAACAGACAAATATCTGGATAATAACCAAATATAAAGATAGCAAAATCATAAAAAAATCATTTAAGAATGAAAGATGATAGAAGAATGTGGCACAAAAGATTTTTTCATTATCAGTAAAAAATCCCTAGTTATACACAGTATCAGTAAATTTCAATGAGATGAATAACTTTTATCAGAGACAGATAGAAGGAAAAATATAATTAATCAACATGTAAACTTATTTCTAATCATCCCCAATGAAAATTCTGGAGCCTGGTAATTTTATAGATAAAATATTATAAATCTTCAAAGAGCAGAACATTCTTATTCTATATAAACTTCCACTGCACAAAAAAAAATAGAACTTTTCCCAATTTATTTTATACTGTGATCCACACACTGACAAAATGGCATGTGCCTGCATGCATGCACACAAATATATGCATCCAGAGGAAAGATCACATAGCAGATCAGACTTCTAGACCTTAGAAAGATCTGCTTGCAAGATTGGCCAGGGCAGACATCAGGGTACCCACCTGTAATTCCAACACTCAGGAGGCTAAGGCTGAGATCTGTCATGGGTTTGAGGCCAGCCAGGTCTGCACAGTAAGTTCAAAGCCAGCCCAGGCTACATGACAAGACCCTATCTCAGTAAAAAGAAATAGGGGCCGGGGAGCTGGCTCAGTGGAATGAGTGCTTCCCTGGCAAGTGCAAGGGCCTGACTTCAATCCCTGGTTCTGGAATGAATAAATAAATAAATAATAAAAAGAAAGAAAGAAAATTGGCCGGCATCTGGGAACTCAGAATTCAAGTGGGTTTCTATCCTCTAATTGATAAGTGACCAGCTGTGCCTTATGTGTTCAAATAATTTGTTTGATGCTAATACCAGCTTCTCTTCTGCAGTCTAGTTTTGCTTTTATGCCAAGTGGAGGTTTTCTATGTCTCAGCCTCCAATAAAAACCCTGGGTACAGATTCTCCTCTGAGCTTCGCCAGTAGTGATCATTTCATGTGTGTTACAAGACTCATTGCTAGGGGAATTAAATCGTCCTTCGTGCAAGCACTAAAGAGAACCCCTAAGCCTGTGCCTGGACTCCCCTGCACTCTCCCGTGTCCTCCATCTGGGTGCCTTCCCCTTTGCTGATCTGACTCAGCATTCTTTTGTAATAAGTCACAGCATGAGTGTAACTACAGGCTGAGTCTTGGGAATCCTCTCCAATTAACAGACCTGAGGACAGTCACCACAATAGGAATACCTGCTATGTGTAAATACTGAAATTCTATGTGGGAAACTAACAAACACTAAAATAATAATTTATAAAAGTGAAGTTCAGATTTATTAAGTATCAACAATATCAACACAAAGTACACAATCTAGTAATATGATAGCTCATGTCAACAAACTTTTGAAATGTAATGTTATCAAAAAAGTGTGAAAAGATATTCCACAAAGTTTAATATTAATTCAGAACTGTTAAAACTAAAAACAAAAGGATACTTTATTCACAAGATCCTTTACTCTCAAGATGATGAAAAACGGACTCAAATCTTCACCATCATCGCCCTGATTGGTACAATATAATTCCTAATGTCATCCCATCTAAAACTAAAATCAAAATGAGAATTTCATTACAATCACTATGATTGATGTTGCCTGGAAATTCTTTGTGATAGAACAAGATCCAAAACAAAAAGAAAAGGAAGATATACTTGTATGCCTAGAAAATGCAGCAGTTTGGCAAATTATCTGAATATCAGAATTTTAGGGTCTCACTATGTAAATCAGACTCATAGTGATCTACCCGTGTTCAATCTCCCAAGAGCTGGGATTGCAGGCACGCACCAGCACACCCAGTCTCAATCGCCATCTCAGCGTGCCCCGGGGGCAGAGCCAGCATGGCATACCATGAATCAAATCCCAGCCACCATACTCTGCCTAAGCAAGCACTTTAATCCACTGAGCTATTTGGCTAGCCCTAAAAGAAAAAAATTTTTAAACATCTTTATTACACATCATTTATTAGTGGTTAAAAATACAGAATAATAGATTAGCTTGTGCACAAAAGCTACAAAAACTACACAATATCTACAAATTACTTTTTAAAGCAGCACAAGTGACCCTAGGAAAAATGTTCCAACTCTATTGAATATGTGAACAAATCCAGTTATTTCATAGCTGGCAAAACTGAATAGTGGGCCAGGGAGATAGCTCGGCGATCTAAGCACCTGTCTGGGAAGTACAAGGACTGAAGTTCAGTCCCCAGTACTGTATGCCATGCCGGCTTCGTACTGAGCTGGACACCAAAACTAGGCATGGTGGCACACACCTGTAACACCAGCTCTTAGGAGGCTGAGAGGATCACTACGAGTCTGAGCTGCGTAGTGAGACCCTGGAACAAATAAATAAATAAAAGATTTTTTTTAATTTTTTAGAAACCAAATAGTGTTATGATACCAGTTCTCAGATTAGTTCATGGTTTTAATAAAACAAGGGACTGGACATACAATGGCCAGACTCTAAATCAGGACAGATCCATGACCCACAGCCACCCATGAAACCATAGTATTTCTAGTAAAATCTAACCAGTTAATCCTAACTTCCATAAAAAGTGACCCCAAGTCACAGAGACTCAATTAATCACTGGCATCTTCTGTAATTTTTGTCTCTGCTTCTAGTGTGGGATCACAGAAAAACAAATATGCACCCCCAGTCGATCCCATAGGATGCTCCTCCTCCAGCAGACTGCCCGGTTTCGCCATGCCATAACCTCCACTGGATACACCTGAAGCTTCCTCCCCTGAACCACAAAGATTCCCACTCCTTTGCCTGCCTGAGTGTCGATGTCAAAGCACTGGTGAGGGAGGCTGACTCTCTGGGTACATAGCATACTCAGAATGAGTAACCTTTTGCCAGCCAAACAGCTTAGCAGACTAAAGTACCTGCTTAGGCAGAGCACAGTGGCCAGGGTTCTATCCCTTGCATGCCATGCCATCCCTGTCCCAGGGCACACTGAGACAGCGATTGAGACTGGGTGTGGTGGCGCATGCCTGTAATCCCAGTGCTTGGGAGGCTGAAAATAGGAGAATCACTACAAGTCGGATCTACACAGTGAGATCCTGTAGACCTTGTACCAAACACACACACAAAAAAAAAGGGTAAACTTTGTCTCTCTTACTGTGTTAGTCTTTATTTCCATGATAGTATAAGTGAAATTTCCAGCAAAACTTAATTAATCTTACCAAAATAATTCTAAAGTTCACCTTTAAAAATAAATCTCTGAAAAGAACATCTTTTGTAGTAATATATAATATATATTTCAGTTCCTGTTAAGAGAGTTGATAGCAGCAGAGAAATGAAGATTTGTTCCATCAACAAGGCTGTGACAACCATTTGAGGGAAAATTCCATTTTAGAAATATTTCAAAATAAATTCCAAATGGATTAAAAAGTTAAATGAGAGGCTAGTATATGCTCACATGCCGCCTTCCCACTGCAGTTCCACTGAACCTGTCAACCTCCCTTCTGCCCTGAAGACCAGGGAGACCTTTGAAATCCTTCAAAGAATTGACAACTGGAATCTCATCTTTTTGAAAAGTTTCTGCACTTCAAAAGAAGGCAACAACAGTGTAAAAATAAAACCCACAAATTGGAAAAAATAATTATAGTGGAATGGGCTGGAAAGATAGCTCAATAGTCTAAGTACCTACCTGGCAAGCACAAGGACCTAGGTTCAAGCCTCAGTCCTGCATGCTATGCTGGCTGGCCGCCAAAACCATAAGTGGTGGTGCACGCCTATAGTCCAACTTCTAGGGAGGCTGAGACAGAAGGATCACTACAAGTCTGAGCTGCGTAGCGAGACCCTGTGCCAAATAAAGAAAGAAAAGACTTTTTAAAAATTTTAAAAAATATACAGTGGACTGTCCTTCAGACAAAGAGCTCCTATCTAGAACACATAAAGAATTTTTAAAAATCAGGCCTCCAAAATTCAAAGACCCAATCCAAAAATGGGCATCTGAGATGAATATACACTTCACAAATGAGATACAGATGGCAAATAAATATATGAAAAAATGTTCAACATCATTAGTCATTCAAAAGACACAAATTAGAACAATGCTGAGATACCATCTTACACCAGAAAGAATAGCTAACATCAAGAAGTCAACCAATAACAAGTGCTGGAGAGGCTGTGGGGGAAAAGGAACCCTTTTCCACTGTTGGTGGGAATGCAGGCTGGTACAACCATTTTGAAAATCAGTATGGAGATTCCTCAGAAAGGAAAGATTGGAGGTCCCATTCAAGCCAGCTATTCCCTTCCTAGGTATTTTTTCCAAAAGAAATAAATCATCATACCACAGAAATATATTTGCACCCAGGTTTGTAGCAGCACAATTTGTCATAGTTAAATCTTGGGGGGGGGGAATCCCAATACCTATCAACTGAGGAATGGGTAAAAAGATATGGTATTTTTATGCAATAGAGTATTATTCAGCTATAAAAATGATAAATTTGAGGCTTTTGTAGATAAATGGATGCAGCTAGAGACTATATTGGTAAGTGAAATAAATCAGATCTACATGTGCCAATATCATATTATCTCACTAGTGTGAGAACTTGAAAGAGTATTGAAAATCTAAAAGGTACAACAGATATTGTGAAAGGGAAAGAAATTGCTCAATGGAAAGGATAAAATGGGATGAGGAAAAGGAAAGATGAAAGGCAGGGAAAAGGTATGTTTAGGGAAATATGCAAAATGGTTTGGATAACTGTACTGTTGACTTCTGTGGATCTTTTGAGAGGAGCAGTTAATCTCTATTTTTTTATTTTTATTCTTTTTCCTTCTTTCGAATTTCTTACAACTTTTTGGTTATTGTTTTGTTTTTGTTTGGTTTCTGTTTATTTGTTTTTCTTTAAACAAATCTTGCATGTTTATATCTGGTAACCTGAACAACTAATTTAAAGATAGCATCACGTAATACAACAACCACTGCTGAATTCCTATTATTTTGTTTAGTGAAATTTTGTATCGTTTTTTTCTATCACCTTTTTCTATTCTTTAAAGCAAAGTTAAGTGAAAAAAATTAATTCAATAAAACAAAATTCTAAAAACATAATAGGTGACTAGAATCTAATCTCTACCTAAAAGGAGAAAAAGTGAAAGAAAATGATCAAAAAACTTATAATTTATGTATTTAAAAATAAATAGTACCAGAAATCACTAAATATATCACAACAAATATCACAAAAACTATAAGGTCTTTCATATATATGAAGAACCTTGGTCAAAAGATTAATAGATAAGTAAACAGAGAACACAAAAAAGCAGAAAAGTCACAATAAAAAAATTATGGGCAAGCAAGCAAAGAAAAAAAAAAGAAAAATTCAAATGCGATATTTTAGTTCTAAAATTAGTCACTTTCTTAAAAGTAGGATAACCTTATACTGATGGGTAGAATAAAAAGAAAGTCACAGTTGGTAGGTTGTAAATGGTATAATCATTTTGCAAAATGGGTGGTTTTTTGTTTTGTTTTGTTTTTGGTTTTTGGGGGTGTTGTTGTTGTTGTTTGGTAGTGCATATGAAGAGTTTGAAAATATTCCTATCAGTCAGTCTACCTAGTTTAAAACCAAGAACAAAAAGAGCCATGTGCCAGGATGGAACTGCAGTGCTATTTACAGAAACAAAGAAGGAAAAACTAAAGTGCTTCAGAATGAGACATTAGATAAATAGTGACACAGTCAAAAGAAATTGTTATTCGTTTATTTCTAATATTTATAAAACTTTTTAGTGATATGGGAAAATGCTATGTCAAATATTAAACTAGGGCTGGGGAGATAACTCAGTAGCGTAAGCCCTTGCCTGGCAACCACAAGGTCCTGAGTTCAATCTCCGGTACCACAAAAATAAAAGAATTAAACTGAACAGAAAAAAGACATAAAAGTGTTAATCTGTTCAGAACAGGGGCCAGGGAGATGGCTCAGTGGAATAAGCACTTCCCTGGCAACCACCCAGGCCTGAGTTCAGTCCTCGGTTCCACTAAAAAAAAAAAAAAAAAAATCTGTTCAGAACTATATGACCTCAGGTATGTCAACAATTTATATATCATATATATGTATATACATATATGTACATAT
>NW_004524672.1:9053504-9092012 GCF_000260255.1 Octodon degus
TACTTTTTTATTCTACTTTTCATCACTTTTTCCACTTTCTATAATGAGCTGGGGAGGAAAACATAACTTAAAAAATATTTTTAAAAAGATAGTTTGTCCAAGTTTTTTTGTCTCAGTAAGCTATTAGAAGAGATTTTTGTAAATGGATTTGAAATAAAAATGATACAATGTCTGTTGGTACCTAGGGCATGGGGTAACCTGATTAGATACCATCAAAGAAGAAAGGCTCCATAGGTAGATGCGCCCTCCCTTCAGGCCAAGGTGACCTTGGAAAATCTCTACAACCTTCCGGAAACTTCCTCCTCTTATCATGTGCACAAAAAGGTAGGCTGTTAATCCCAGGGAGCATGAAATCTGTAACAGTTGTAAGAAGTTTCCAAAGGCCCTTTCCCTTTTAATTTTTGAAACCAGTTACGTGGGGTTTCAACTAAGATTTGCAACTATAAAGGCCTTTGAACTCCGTGGTTTCGCTCACATGCAGTAGAAACCATTGTGAAAGTGCTGTTCTGTAGCTCCACTTCATCAATGAGAAAGCCCAAGCAGAACCACATAATTCAGAAAATGGATAATTCCAATCAATAATGGTGACATCTTTATAAATCATTTTATAATTGTCCTTTTCTCTCCCAGGGTAAATATTTGGTTTACCCTCCAGGGGGAAGCCTGCTGTAGGGTGAAACATAATGTAACTGTTCAGATATGCTCCCCAGATGTAAAGTGGAAATTCCATGGTCTCTTGGTTTTCTACTCAGTCACCCAAATCTCTAGTTTCCTTACTAGTAAGGAGTCTAGTTTCTCCCTTTTAAGACTCCTCTCACCCTTTCAGAACCCAAGTTGGCTGAGAACACTGCTCCAAGACTGTGTCTCATGAGCTGGTACCCACACATCCTCCTTGTAACATCACCTGCATCCTCAGTGCTTAGCTCCTCTGAAGGAGCTGCCATGTGGGGTCTCCAAGAGCCAGTTCTTTGTGCTTTGTTCATGATCATGAGCACATCCAGCTGCCACTTGGACCCAGTGATTTTGGTGAAAGTAGGATGAGGACCCACTAACACAGAGTCCCATGTGAACTTAGAGCCTCCCTCTGAAGTCTTGACTTATTTTTTTTTTTTTTTTTTTTTTTTTTTTAGCCAGGGACTCACTATGCAATTCAGGCTGGCCTTGAGCTCACTTTGTAGCCACGGCTGGTCTCCAACTCCTCCTCCCTCAGCCCTCTGAGTGCTGGGATGACAAGTGTGCACTACCACACCCAGCTTGACTTAGTTTCTGAAACCTCAAAATACAGGGAGCCTATGTAGAGAGCATTTCCTGCAGACCCAGTGGACAATTTTCTAGACTCTGGGGGGCTTCATCTTGACTCTCTGACATCGTCCAAGTGATTCCAGGTGCCCAGGGACAGTCTGTTCTTCTGAGGGTCACCCATATGGGTTGGGGGCACAAGAAAAGATACAACACATAACATAGCTCTGCTCCACTAAAAGTCATTCCATACCTATAATCAGTCACAGTTGTCACCATATTCCCACTTACATGTGTACAATTTGAAGCTCAAAGTCTTTTCTGAGGTCACACAGCTCAGCTCCCTTATAGAGTTGTCTCTCCTTCTCTCGAGGCCCTGGTCTTCTTTCAATGCACCTCTGCTTGTGCCCAGCCATTTGCTTCTTCCTTATCTTAACATTCATCTGTATTCATTGAGAACAAATACTAACTCAATATTATACTAAGATGCAGATGAGAAGAGAACAAGGCATTTATCCATGCTCTCAGAGTTCATAATCTAATTATAGGAACAAGATTAGCAAAAGACATGAAACAGTCTTAAATAATTAGATTCTAATTTTATTTCTACTTTTCATTTGTTCTCTCACAAATCCCACTTTCCCTTGCCTCTATTTCAAAATAACTGACTTTTTTTTCACAATTTGTGTGATATATATGCACACATTTATTACACAAAGTTTGAAATATGTATTTCAGTTTATAGAATACTAATAAAATAGATCTCTATATTCTTTCTGCTCTATGTGAGCAACAAAACATTACCAGTCAATGGCTGCCTCTCACTAGGTGAGATTATTTCTTTGCCTGGCTATTTCAGAGTAGACAGGACTAACCAGATTTTGCAAGGCCAAGCATTTTTCCAATAGAGAAATGCAAAAACAAAAACAGTGTAGTCATCAAATGTACACTTCCATGAGTAGCACTTTAGTTCATAAAGGACAGAGCTGAGGACCAGGAGCTTAGGGGCCCTGATAAAGAATTCAAGGACTGGTCAAGAGAAAGGGAACCCATAGCTATATTGGGAGGCACCGAACAGCTTGTGTGAGAGGAGCATCTCTATGCCCTGCTACATCCAGAGAGAGCTGCTGCTCACAGGAAAGGACTGGAAGGCCTATGTCTAGGCAGTGTTACTCTGACCTGGAAGATCTCACACCCACAAGGCCCCATCTTTCAATGACCAGAAGATGTCAGGTGAACTTTCAAGAAGCATATAAAGCAAGCAGGCTTTACATGACTAAAAATCTGCTAGGTTTGGGCTAATTTTCAGATAACTGGTTATACAAGATTTTTAATTTGGTACCAACAGTCTTTTGCATCAATAGTTCTCAGCCTGCAATGATGACATGAGCAATTTAAGGGCCAGTACGTGGAGGTTGCCTTGGCCCTTTTAGATAACACACACATACCTAGTCAGTATGCTGATGCCCACACAAGCCTCAGAGCAGACTCCCACACCTGCTCTTGGCAGCTGCCTCCTGCTTGCCCCTCCCCAAGCCTGAGAGCACAGTCTGACATCCATCTATCGAGTGATATGGTAAAAGAGGCTGCTTCTACTAAAGAAAAACTTGGGATTGACTCTGAGCCTGTAAGCAGGCAACAGCAGCAAATCTTCCTGTCACCAAGAAGGATGCCCTGTGTACCCAGAACGGGAGCACAGGGATCTATACCTCTCTGATCACAAGTAAATGAACACCCTTCCAGACAGGTCTCAGGCTCAAAACTGGACCTTCCATCCTCTATTTACATACACACGCATACATACACCCCTGTATGCAGACTATTTCTAACCTGTAGACAAAACCATAAGCTAAACATCAAAAAACTAGTATTTAACCATGAGGTTCTTCTTGTGTTAAGCAAGGTCATAATGTAGATATCATCATAAATTTTCTCAAAACTTTCTTTTAAAATAAATCCTTTACATGTAATGCCATCCAAAGCTAATTGGTAAGGGAAAATTATTCAACCATAATACATTAACAGAATGCCAGAAAATCAACACATTTTTAAAATATTATTTCTTTTGACAGATTCACATACAAGAAGATAAAATATATAAGATGCATCAGGTCAGCCATAGGCTAGTGATACAAGACTATCCCTGTCATGTACTCACTAGGAGTTGGCCACCTAATGGGCCTTCTCTGACATCCCTTGGAAGAAAGTGCACAGTTTTTTAGAGGAGACTCTCAGAAAGCTAACTCTGATAACAACATAAAAGAAGCCAACTCCAAAAAGGCTGGCGCACCCAGGTCAGGATCATCCGCTTGCACAAAGTGAACTAAATGGAAGCGCCCCATCTCACCTTTCCTCGCTCCCTCTATCTCAAGAGGAACTTCAGAGAGCCTAGAGGAAAGGTGTATTTTGCTTGTTATTGCTTTCAGTTTTCACAGTTGCTTAATTATCCAGATAACTACATTATCTGCCACTATACTTGGGCAAGGGCAAAGATTAAGCAGTATGTTGATATTTTTACCAGCTACCACAAGAAATACCCTGCAGCCCTATATTCAGGCAATGTGATGCATTTTTTGGTCAGTTTTCCTTTTCCCCAGTAGAAGAAATGTAACCAATTCTTTGTTAGCGAAGGTCTAGTCGTTCCCCAGGGGAAAATTACAGGAGTGAAGATATAACCTCAGCCATCCCACATATGAGCTTAAAAGGATAGAATTCTAGGTCTAGCCACATTTTGAAATTAGGTCTTAAAAGAAATAGGTTTGTTGCTATGGATTTAAGGGGCAGAAGGGCCAATATTCACTTACAGTTCTCAAAAAATAACAGTGAGCGAGAATATTTTCATCCTATTACATCTTTGAAGAAGGATAATAAAAGAAATTCCCTGTTGGACCAGAGTGATGCCGGGATGGCAGCAAAATGCTAACAACAGTAACTGTGTGTTATTGAGATTCACGTGCTCGCTTCATTACCAAAACATCCTGAAGATTAAAACAGACATAACTTGTAGCTTGAAACTAATAGCAAAGGGCTGCCCAACCATCACTCTGTCAACTTCGTCTCTGAGACTATTTCCCCTGACAGCTTCTTCCAGGATAGTTCAGCCAGCTGTAAAATCTGCCATCTCCTCCATTTCTCTCTCTAAAGAAAAGTCTACCGCAGGAATTTGGTGCAGTTTGGCTGACTTTATTAAACAACTTAATCCATCTCTGTCTGCCTACCGCAGCCTAGGGAGTCCTAATTAATCAATAAGCATTTATTGAGTGTCCTAATATGCATAATAGTCCTGAGGCAGGTACTCCAGGGCCTTCAAGGATCTTGTGAGGGAAATGGTGCCCTGTAGCAGGCTGCTGGACAAATTGAGCCAGCAAGTGGGGAAAAGGAAGTTAAAAACGCTGAGCTCTATGATTTATCTATATAATGATTTCCTTTAGTCTGTATTAATCTAGTAGGGGTGCCATAACTAAATGCTACAGTCTCTGAGCAACAGAAATTTATTTCCTCGCCGTTCTAGAATGTAGAGTTCAAGACCGAGGTGTTTATATTCAAGGACCTCTCTTTTTAGCTTGCAAATGGCCAGCTTCTTCCTCTTCTCTCTCCTTTCTGAGCACGCATACAGTGTCTAAATCTTCTTTCCTTATAAAGATCCCAGTGGTACAGAATTAGGACCTAATTTTAGCTCAGTTACCTCTTTCAAGGCCTTATTGCTAAGTACAATCGTATTCTAGAATTCTGGGTGATCAGACTTCAACTTCTAAACATGGGAAGACACAATTCAGTCCATAATATAACCCGAGCATGGTGGCAGGAGAATACACTAGCTGAGATCTTTCTGTTTAAAAACAAACAAGGAAAACAAAATCTGACTCAAACCATGGGTTAGGGTTAGGCTTACTTGTGAATCACATTAAGAAATGACAGTGGCTTCAATGTAACCGAATTTTACTTTTTACCTTCAAAACAGTAAGAAATAGTCCATAACTGGTACTGTTTTCCATGGTGTCAGGAACCCATGCATTTTCTATGGTTTCCATGCCCTGCCTCACTTTATGGTCCAAGATGACTGTGAAGCTACATACAACCCTAGGGCTGGGCATCAGGGATTGATATTCTAAATAGGTATCAATTACCTTGAAAAAGTCAGGAAGTCACAAACCCAACCCCCTACAGGAAGATCCCTGTTCTGTATTCATGTCTGCTTGCTATGTGCTTCGCTTCCTTATTTGATCCTGATTTAATCAATTTTACCTGAGCAACTGTACTTGTAGTCTTATTGGATGGCCGTAGTTTTGACACACTTCATGCCCACCTAGTGAGTTTCCATGTTTTCCACCTTAGACCCACCTCACCTCATGGTTTTGCTGTGTAAAAATCCCTAGAAAAGGCAGAATCCTTGGCAACCTATTCAGGTCCCCTTCTGTTCCTCTTTGTGACAGAAGATGTCTTTCCCCCAATAAATATATTCTGGTCTTAAAAATAAAAAAATGACTGCTGAAAGTCCAGTCATTTAGCAACATTTCTCTGTATTGATTCTATTAGCGGAAAGGCTCTCCCCTCATAGTTGTAAGATGGTTGTAGCAGCATCTGGCCTTATCTTCCCTAAGCTTCAAAATCAAGTGGAAAAAAGCAAAAGAGAAAACATTTTTCCAGTTCTTATCCTGGCTGGGTCTCACACCCATTGCTAAAGCCAAAGGAATGTGATGCCCTGGTTACCTTGGGTCTCAGCATCTACCCAGTACTGGGCCCGGGCTACATCAGGGATGGACCCCGGCAAGAAACTGCACCCAATGCTTCACTAGAAGAGCAAATGGCCACTGCATAGTACCCCCACACCACAGATGCCCACAGAATCCATCCACACCTTGCAGGTACACACAATGAGACGGGGGAGGCTGCTGCTTGCCTAAACACCCATACAACTGGCTGCCTGACAGCAAAGCCCTCCTTCTTTCCACTCCACTGTGTTAATAGCTTCAGCACTGGGGGATATCCTTAGAGAATGGAGCAGGGGGGGAAGACTCCCTGGAAGAGATTAGTTAATAAAGGACAGATGCCAGGGAAATCGAGGAAAGAACCTGTCTTAGTTGCTTTTCTTTCGTTGCTGAGACAAAATACCCGACAACAAAAATTAAGGAAGGAAAGGTTCATGTAGCTCACAGTGCGTAGAGGTGTTAAACCATAATCAGCTGACTCCAAGGCAGAGTGCCACATGGCACAGGGGCAATAGTTCAAGGTGGTAGAAGACGGCAAAATCAGCAGGAGAAAAGGGGCAAAGCAAGCGTCTTTTCCTCCCTTATGCTGGATCCCGGCTATCCACCCACACCATCTCCATGCCCTCCTCTTCCAGAAGCCCGGGATGTCTACAAAGTGAGGACTCTAGCCCCCTACTGAGTTAAACTTCTGAACTTCTCAAGCTGACACACTGTACCAACCGCTACGGAGCCAGATGGGAAGGTGGCAACAGGAGGACTGGATATCCCAGCACCAGAGCAGAAAACACTGAGGATCAGCCACTGCTATAGAGCCCCAGGCCGCAAGCTCCTCCCGCTGTTACTAGGTGTTCTTTGTGGGGCATGGAAATTGCTTCAGACTCCAATGGCTTTGCAGAAACCTGTTGGCACATCCTTAGTGATTCATAGTAAACCTCAAAAAATAAAAGTTCTATGAAGTCTTGGGCAAAGTTATGCTCCTTGACTTAAGGAATATTTCCCAACTTTCATTTTTTCCATAAAGTTTTTATTTATCATTTGCTTGGTTGTGAAAGCTTAATATCTTTAATATTCTGAGAAACCAGTACTCTCTGGAATTCATGCCAAGAATAGGAATTGTTAATTTAATTAAAGCTTGTTTCCAGATGAGAAAATTGAACATCAGGACATATAAGGGGGGTGGCCCATATTTTCTAACAGATCAGAGGCAGCTCTGAAACAACAGGCCAAGTATCGTTGCTCCAACCCATTTGTAATAAGTAACACAAGGACGGTGCTTCTCGGGACGCTTTTCTGCAGCATTATCTTGTTACACTGAGTATGGCTAAACTGAGCATAACATGTTCTCATTTAACATCACAGGTGAGACTGGGCCTGGTGGTGCGCGCCTATAATCCCAGCTCTTGGGAGGCTGTAAACAGGTGGATCACTACAAGTCCAATCAGTAGTGAGACCCTGAACACCCTGTAGACCCTTCCGTAAAATACAAAAAATAAAAAAGAATTGAAGTTTCCAATGGGCAACAATAGATCATCTAAGCAGATGACTGGCCTTGCCTCTGTAAGTCCTCTGTGTATGTACAAGTGCATATGTGTGTGTGTACAAGTGCATATGTGTGTGTGTACAAGTGCATATGTGTATGTATGTGTGTGCATGCCTGTGTGTTTCTAAAGGTGCATGCATATACTCACTGCAGGGCTAGGGATATAGCTCAGTGGCACAGCACCTACCTGGAAAGCATGAGGTCATACATCCCATTCCTGGTACTAACCGGAGGCAAAGACACTCAGATTACTTACCCATAGCCATGTAGTCACCATGCGGCTAGCTCTTTCTGTGCATTCCCTTTGGTCTCTGTGCAATAGACACACTACTCTGTCAGTCAAGAATTTGCTACACTCTCAATATGTTCAAGACTCTGTGGGGCACACACAACAACTGAACTCAACCTAATGATAACTTATGGACATTGACTGTGTGTGAAGTTCTCAACAGAGTATTGTAAGAAATACAAGCTGCAGACCCTCTCCCAAGACCTTCACTGTCGATTGAAGAATATAACTTCTCTAATACATGCAGTGAAAGCTTAAATGAGCTCAGAGATAGTAATAGTTGTTTGTGCATCTGTTTTTGTGGGGAAGTAGCCCTTGAGCTGGATTTGAAGCATGCAGTCTAATTGCACTGGGTCTGGAGGGGTGGTAGGACTTGCATTTCTGCAGGTGGGGAAAGTAGAGTTCTAAATGCCGATGAACTCCTAACTCTGTGACTAAACAAAGGAAATCCTCACCGGGGTGCTGGCAGCTGCAAATTGTAATCACCTGGGGAGATTTTAAAATAGATGTCTGAGATCCCATTGGGACTAGCTGAATCAGAACCTTGGGGCTTGGAACTTTAGGGTGTGTTTTCTTTTCCCACTTCCCTTGGGGAATTTTGGGATGATGAGACTGAAAGCTGCTGGTCTCAAGCTATTGCAGCAAACCAAATGAACATGGAAGAACGCCAAGGCAAGCCTGAGTAGAGAGAAACAGGGAAAAGGTTGGCCCTTAGGGACATGCTGAAGGAAGATTCTGGGACCTGTTGAAAGACTAGACCTAAGGAGTACTGAAGAGAGCATCAAAGGTGATTTCAGAAAATAAACAAGCCCATGTCATGGTCTTGTTTCTGCTGCTACAATAGAATACCTGAGCCTGGGTGATTTCTAAAGAACAGAGATTTATTTGGTTTGCTGTTCTGCATGCTGGGAAGTCCAAGAATATGCCAGAATCTGATGAGTTCTTTTGCACTGCATCATCTCATGTTAGAAGGCAGAAGGGCAAGCGAGGCCCCAGCTGAGTTTTTGATTGGAAAGCCACCTCATTTTACCCGACCCATCCCCGCAATAACAGTAACCCACTAATCCATGACCTAATCACCTCTTATCAGGTACTACCTTCCACTGCATTGGGGATCAACTTGCCAACACATGAACTTTAGGGAACACATTCAAACCACAGAACCCTAAAATGCCTTTATAGAGTGTGCTGAGCCAAAAGTTAAGGGTTAAAAAATGCAGAAGTAGGAAGCGGGGGATGTGGCACCAAAGTAAAGCATTTTCCAAGCATCTGTGTGGCCTTTGTCAAGCATGAGGAGCAGAGACAGCACTCAGTGGCATAGGTCAGATCTTCCCTGGGTTTTCTCTCCCAGTGTTTCGTGAGGTAGCATACTCTAGGTTTTAGACTTGGCCCACAACCAGTTTTTAAACCACCTTAACAGCCATCATTGTACGGAGAATCCATGCTCTACTCTACAACCATTTCTTTGCACATCCAAGCATGTTTGGGAGTCTCGAGATCATAACTGCAAAGTGACCCAAGAGCTACTGAGCCCTGTAGTCCAGGGCTGCACAGTGGATGCTAAGCTTCACTGTGTCTCATCTAATCCTCACAACCGTCCTGCCAAGCAGCACAGTGTTTATCTTATTACAGGTCCCACCCACCACCCCACCACCAGGCATCTCTTAGATCCCTACTTTCCCACCTGCCCCAACTCACAGAGCCAGGAATCGGCTTTGCCTCTGCCTACAAGCCAACTCCTTCCTCAAAAGGCCAGTAAGTAGCTCCAGGTGACAATTGGAACAAACAGCCAGTGACCTCCTCTGAGATGCAGAAAACTCAGTTGAGAACAAATGCCTGAGAAAATCTTCAGCAGCCAACTGGAGCAGGAAAAAAATTTTCACTTTGGGGTAAAAGGATTACAACTCCACAAAAGTGTAGTCAAGGTGCAGCTAACTAGTTTTGGTTACTGGGTCAGAAGGCAGGGAAGTGTGTGTGACACACTCCAGCTGCCCCATCATTCTCTGGGTCAGCTATGTCCAGGCCAGCACAAAGCTACCCATGGCACATCCATCCTGCCACCAGATGCTCTCTCAGGCCACTTGGATGCCAGAAGAAGCATTACACAAGAACCTTCTGAAAAGTAGCTATAAAATATAATAATAACTGTTTCATCTCACCAGATGCAAAGGGAAGCTGTAAGCAGGATCAAACCCCAGAGCTCTCTGCTAGGGTATATCCAGGGAAGGTGCTGGGAAAGTGATTACAGTTCGTTTATTACAGCCCTAGGCAAGGTCAGTAATATCATCTGTGTCTACTCAACATACAGTACCTAGTTATCATGGTTAATTGTATGTGTTAACTGGGTTTGGGTTGGGTTACAAAGTGCACAGATACTTAGTCAAACATTATTCTAGAGGTTTCTGGGAGTGTGTTGTTTGTTTGTTTGCTTTTGTATTTTTTAGGGAAGGGTCTACAGGATGTTCAGGGTCTCACTACTAGATCCTACTCATAGTGCTCCACCTGTTTACAGCTTCCCAAGTGCTGGGATTACAGAAGCATGCCACCATGCCCAGTCTACTGGGAAAGTTTTTAGGTAAGACTAGCATTTAAATCTATAGATTTTTGAGTAAAGCAGATTGCTCCCCATAATATTGGTGGGCCTCATCTGATTAGTTGAAGACATGAGAAAAATTTTTAAAAGACTGACCTCTCCCAGATAAGATGAACCTGAATGGCAACCATAAGTCTTTCCTGGTCATTAGGCTGTTGGCTGCCCTGAAGACTGTGGGCTTGTTGGCCACCATAATAGGAGTTAATTCCTTAAAATAGATCCTTTCTCTGTATCTACATTCTCCTGGTCCTGTCTCCCTGGAGAACTCCCACTAATATGCCAGTCCAGAAGCAACAGCATATCCTGGGAGCTAGTTAAACTCCATCCCTGACCCACCCAACCAGAATCTGATCAAACCCCTAGGTGAACATGCACACATTACATCTGGATAAATGCTCATCTGAGGCCCCCTCTTGTTTTACAGATGAGAAAACAGTTCTGAGGAGGCCATGATGTTTTGCCTGGTTTCTGTATGCAGATAATGGCAGACAATGGGCTAATGACTCAGAATCATATAGCACCTTCCCTTATGTGTAATCATTTTTTAATCCTATTGACAGTTGTATGGAGTGGACAGGTCCAAAAATAAACAAACAAACAAAAATCCCATTTACTTAGGAAGAAATTGAGGCTCAAGAACATCAAGTAACTTGCACAAGGATATACAGAAACCAGCAGAGCTAAACCTCAGGGCAGGATGATATGGTTTGGATAATGTCCTAGAAAGCCATTCATAAGTGGGGCTTTTTGAATGTGACTGGCCCATGGGGGCAATGTAGCTGATTTACTGTTAAGGGCTGGGTGAGGTCTGAGCAGAAGAGCTTTGGTATCCCTGCCACATGACTAGAAAGAGTACATCTCCCTCCTCAGTTCCTCCATGCCCTCTCTGCTTCCTGACCACCATGAGGAGAGCTGACTTCCTTCACTCTGCCCCTCTGCTAGGCTGCTCTGCGTTGGAGGCAGCCTACTGTGGACTCAAGTCTGCGCCAAAATAAATCTCTCCTCCTTCAAGTGTGGGTGTTGGGTATTTCATCCCAGCAACCAGGAAAGGGACTAAGACCCAGGGATTTTGCCTCTTTTTGCCCAGTGTTCTAGGGCAGAAGTTGAGGATTTTTTCTGTAAGAACCAGATAGCAAACATTTTAGGCTTTGTGAATCACAAAGTCCAGTCTCCATTGCAGCTATTCAGCTAAGAAAAGCAGCCATAAACAATAAATCAATGAACATGACTGTGTTCCAGTGAAATTTTATTACAAAAACAGGCAATGGGCCACAGCCATCCCCAGGCTATAATTTGCCACCCGGCATCTTATTGATCAATTGGGGAGAAGATTATCTCTATATCCGCCTTCCTATCCTATTCCAGAGTTGTTGAAGGAAGAGAGTGGTTCCTTGCAGGACAAAATCTCTTCCAGAATCTCATACAGCAAAGGGATGCATCTGGGGAAATGGAAGGCTCTTACCTAGACCAGGGGCATTGGGGTGGGGTCGTGAGCAAAACAAGGCAGACAGCACCAGGGATGTTGCACATAGTTGCACAGGATGTGCCCAAGCAGGCTCCAACGGGGACCTAAATCCTTCCCATCTGCCGCTGGGCAGGTGAGAGCTTGGCTGGGGCTGTACCCAAGAGAGGCCTGCCCTTTGCTAATTGCTGTGCCTAGAGGGGGGCCCTTTCTAAAGTTCCCTCCCAGACGGGGTGCCTTTCTACTCTGCATAAGGGAGCAGCAAACTTGGAAACTCTAGGTCACAGGCAGGCTGAGCTGCTCCTCCCCTGAAGCATATCCCGCAGGGAGGACCTGCTGCCACTGATTCAACAGGGTTGTGAGCCACAGAGAGGGCACGGAAGACAAAAGGCAAGGAACTCCAGTAAGCAGTGTCTGCCTCAGGAACAAAGCTGGGTACCATCCTTTAATGTTTGCATTCATTAATGTTCCCGTCAATTTTAAACACTGGAGTAGAATTTCCAGACTTTGCAGATCATTTAAAAGCTTAAGGGATTATCAAACCAGTCATTTAAAATGACATTTTCACTGCACAAATATTATTCTATTAAAGAGCACGCATGGCACAGGCCGTGATCAGCTTTGGCAGGGTTACAGGCCTTCCTCCATTGCAAACCCCACTGTTTCCTCATAAAGCTGTCAAGCTCCTGCTTAATGAAACATATATAAATGCAGTGATGTTAGCCATGTCACAGCAAGCTAATTCATTTTGGCTGTTTCCCATTGCACTACCCTATGAAGGCTTTTATCATACTATCCTCTGAGGATTGACCCCAGCAGGTCTGCAATGGGCCCAAGGAGATGAAATCCAAGAAAGTGTTTAATTTCCAAACAGGCCAAGCATCTTAAATAAATAAATAGCCAACAACCTAGACTGAGCATTCGGCCAACAGGTATAGGGCATGCTATTGGGGCTTTATTAGAAAAGAGATTCAATAAGATTGATAAACAATTCTGATAGCTTCTCCAGTTCCTTTGACCTGACAGAGCTACTAGTTAATTTTCAAGAGGTAGGATTCCTCTTTTAATTATAAAATGAGAATCTACTGGCACAATCAGGGCTTGGCTAAGCCTTTCACAAGCTCCTTTGTCAACTGTCTTTCTAAAAGCATTGTCTGTATGGCTTGTCAGGCTCTGCTTTTCCCTCCATCCCCTGATTTTGCTCATGGAGTCTGAGAGGAGCACACAGGAGACTCCTGGTATTTTCACTAACATTCTAGCAAGATAGGAAATGACTTAGATGGAAGATATGGAAGTCTTCACAGATCTAGAAACCACTGAAGTTCAGACCTTTTTTAAGAAACAAGAGGGACTGACAAATGATCAACCCCATGAGGATCCATGAAGCTTAGGAGGGTTGCTCGCCAGCTGTATTTATTAGAGGTACCTGGATTTGGGTAACTTCTCCTTTTTAAAGTAAATACTTGAGACAGAACTTTTCAGGAAAGCCATTTCCAATGACTTTCTTTTTGCTACAAAATTACTTCTCTGAACACATGTCCCTGAGGAAAATTCATAAATTGGTCCAAGTGCCTGGATGTCACTATTTTCAGCTGCAGAAATCTGCTTACTTTGATGCCAGTCTATAAATACTAAGCCACTTGGGAATGTCTCGTTACAATAATTGCACCTGTGACTAGTCTGGGTCCCGTGAAGCCCAGAAAGAATACCTTCCTGGGGGAACCAGAGAGAAAGCAGGACATGATCTCTTCTCTTCAATGAGCTTCCCCTTTCTGTTGTCCCCATTCCAACCACCAGCCCAGACACACCCACACCCCAGTGCTCTGTGCTGCCAGGCACTGCCTCAGCAGCCGATTCCAGACTGCTCTCCAGAAATGGCCTGGCATCTTGGCAGGAGTGCTGGGGAAAAGAGCTGAAGAGACATGTCTGCTCAGCCTGCTCCTCACTCTGGCCACTTCCACCCTTCTAGACCAGCATTTCCCAGGATGAATCTGGCAAATCTGAAACAAAGAGCCAAGTACTTTGGGAAATTATTTTTAAGAATAAGAACATAATGTTTTGTAGGTGGTTCAAAACTAACTTCTATGTCGAAGGCCCCAAAAGTCCTGCAAGAAAGATACTGGCTCTCTTTCATGTAACCTAGCATTCAGCAATTTTATCTAACAACTGAAAACTAGACTCAAGTAACAAGAAACACGATATTGGAAACTCTGATAGGACTCTGGTCAAACACAAACTACCACGAGCAATGAAGCCCTAAAGGCACCAAGTCCGTAATCCCCAAGCAGCGTAGTGCATAGTCAGCACAGGAGCTCCTAGGCAATAGAGCAACAGGCTAGCCTATAATAATTCTGACTTCTCAAGAAACAACAAGATATCCTTTTCCCCCATACCGTTCACTCAAGCAAATACCACATGGCGTGTGCAGCTGTATACAACTGACACAAAGGTATTTGTGCGCCGACCTTCCAAACCATCAAGGGGAGAGGAAAATTTGTTTCTGGGAAAAAACTGAACTCCACACTGCCAACACCAATAGTCTTCCTCCACAACAGACTTAGTACCAGTGCCAAAAATCACTCCCAGTTCCCTTTTTAATTCTGCCCTCCTTTATCCACTAAGACTGGGGGAAGATTATTTTGATTGGAATTAGACAGCCACCTGCAGCTAGATCTTTAGCTGTTATTAGTGTTCTGTTTAAGCCCTTTCACAACAAGCTCAATGAAAAAGACAGTGGACTTTTGAAGTTGCCCAGTACTATCTTTGGTGATTTTCTCAAGTTAACAACCTCCATACCAGCCAGATGTGCTGGCTCAGGGAGGTGATAATCTCCTCCCTTGGGTCGTGGTCAGGAATTAACGGATCTGGGATAAATTACAGGCACAGACTTTGCCAAGAACTCCTTCTCCTGATCTCGCCCTGTGCCTGCTTCATGCATCCTTGCTTCAGCACAGTGCTCAGGTGCTCGGCCACCATCAGTCTCCTAAATTCCTCCAATAACTCAGGCCCTTGAGTCTTTCCCAAGCTTCACACCCACTCAGAGCTGGACATATATGTGCAGGTTCCAATTTGGAGCAGCACCTCTAACCAATACTGACTCTAATGGAGAACACGAATGGTTTCCCTTCATTTTAGAACCCCTACAACCCAACCTCTGACATCCATGACACTTGTCATAATGAACCTTTGCATTTGCCTGTCCAATTAGGGTCACAAAGAGGCTTCACATACAAATACCTCCACTGATAGTCACAAAGTATTGTCACCATGATTTGGGAACAAGTGCTATGGGTGCTTATTATCTGGGTGACTAATTGAACTTTGGTTCCATTTTTCTGGATCAATAGCTGAAGGAGCCCAGTCAAGTATAAGACGGTCCTCATGATGAATAACAAAGAAAAGATTCAAATTTTTTTCCTGTGGCTAAGACAGAGGTCATAATGCCCAAGTTCAAAGACTGATGAGTCCCTTAATTCCTGGTTATGCTTAGGCACAGCAGAGACCCCTTCCACCAATGCCCACTCTTGCTGCTTTCTGGGGGTACACAAGGGTTGGCAGGTTTCTATTTCTAATTGTTTAATTTGTTTTCCAACTAATAAGTACTCATCTACTCTACTGCTAACTTTTTTTGGCCACAGATGAAAGTAAAACTTATTATTAGAGGAGTTAAAACAATAATAAGCTCAGAGGAAAAGCTTCTAAGAGAGCAAATCCACTACGATTAAAATCCTGCCTTGGCTTCTCACGGGTTGGGTTGACTTAACAACTCTGAGATTTGATTTTCTTGTCCATAAACTGGAGATAATAATAGAATCACTTCACAAGGTCATTTTAAAGATGAGAAGAGTGAGGAAACCATGCGTAGTGCCTAATCAGCCCTAGACGGTCTGGTAGTACTATTTGTTGTGTGTGAATTGCTAGAAAATGATAATAAATGAGCAATCTATTCTCTTAAGCTCAGCGAGCATCTGCCAGACCTGAGAGCTGGGGACAGCTGTCTTGCAGTTGTCATGAAAGTTCCTTTCCTTCCCTTAGAGAAGCTCCAGTTATTAGAAAATCACATTCTGTGAAACAGTAATGATGCTCTGGTGAGTTCAGAGGAGCCCTGGCAGAAATCCAGACTCTCTTTCCTAAGGCACACACAGCGGGGTGCTATGGTTTGGGTCTTGCTCACCTGCCAGATGATCACAGGCTACAGGCCCAGTGGCCTGCCTGTGGCACTATCGGGAGGGAGTGGAACATCTGGAAGATGGGGCCTGGGGAAAAGAAGTGGGGGTGGCTAAAGGGAAAATGAGAGCCCTTGTCCCACCCTCTCTCTCTCTCTTTGCTTTTTGGTGTCCAATGGTCAAACCGCCTTCTTTCGTTTCCTCCTGGGCATACCACAGATCCAAAGCAGCCTGACCCAGAGACCAGGAATAAACAGTGAATCAAAACCATGCTCCGCTTTGTTAAGCTGATCTCCTCTACTGTTTGCCGTAACAACAGAAAGCTAACACAGGGAGTTTGCATGCACCACCTACCTCCCAAGTGCCTCTCTCGTGCTGCCCACAGCCAGATAACAGACACTGCCATCTCCACTTCACACCCAATGCAAGCAGACTCATGACATGTACAAGACTCAGTAGGCTCTCAGGGACAGACAAAGGCTATGAACCTAAATCTCACTGACTCGAAAACCCATGCCCTTTCATTATACCCCCAAACACATCAGTGGAAACTCTCTGAAGGAAATTCCTCTTGCTTGGGTTGCTGTGGGAAAGCAACTGTCAGGTGACCCCTAAGAGAGAGAGATCTTTTGGTATTCTTTTTATGCAAATTTGCTCTTCCCCAGCACCACCTCCCTAGTGCCCACAATCATTAAATTAAATGAGAGAGAAGGAAAACCAGGTTTACTGGTGCACACCTATATTCCCAGCACTCCTACAGGCTGACACAGGATGATTGCAAGTTCAAGCCCAGCCTGTGCAATTTAGTAACTTAACAAGACCCTGTCTCAACATAACGAAACAAATCGGAGATGTATTTCAGTGTAAAGACCCTGACTTAGTCCCCTGTATTCCTCAAAAAAAGTTAAGGAGGAAGGAAATAAAGCCCAAGTAGAAGCCGTCTGCATAGTAAATTACTCAAGCTAGAGAGATGCATTCGCTGTGTTTGCTAAATCCCTGTGCAATGATGCTTCAGAAGTGCCTAGAATATTGAAAGAGCTGCTCTTCCCAAGAACTAGAACAGTGACAGTAATGAGAGAAGAGCTGAGAAACAGCTAGCATGAGACCTTGCTTGTGTTTTATTTTAGCTTCCTATTAAACCTGCCTATGGCAGGTAAGAGCCTACTTGTTCTTAGTGGGAAACTGTGGAGGTAATCTGTGCAATCAATCTGCAGTGCCTGAGAGCACATCACTGTGGAAGAGTAGGGACCCCAGTGAAGGGGTCTGGAAACCTGAGGCTCCTCGGAGGCTGGGATAGAGCATCTGAGCTGGGTGTGGAGGCAGAAAGGCTTGTCCTCTGCACCTACTCATGTTGGCCTCTGTCCTGCCTCACACCTGCAATCCCAGACATCAGATGGGCACTTTGGTGCATGGTTTCTATGGGGAGTTTCCACCTGCCAGCCCCATGCTGTGCCCCCAGTGGGTCCTCAAAGGTCAGGGTGCAGGGTTCAGTTCTCAGAAGCAGGTAGGTCTGGCATTAACTTAACCACTTACTAGATGTGAAGGATGCAAACAGCTACTTGATTTTAACAGATTTTAAGACTTTCATTTTGTAAAGACCACTGAGTAAACTGTCAAACAGTGGGTTTTCCAAGACTGGTGAGGCAGCTTGGGCCACAGGTCTGCAACACTCAAGGGGACCCTCCCTGACAATGGGATCCTAGGGCAAAAAGACGACCATGGCAGGCGAGACTGGTGTCATTAGCCACATGGTACTGTAGACACATTCACAAGGAAAAACTCAGCCAAGCCCATGAGAATCTGGAGCCCCAGTGCCTCCTGGTATCAGTCTGTGTGACTCAGCCCCCTCTATGAGCCAATCACAAGCCTGACCCAAGGGCGTAACGTGAGGAAGGACACTCTTTCCACTTCTGTGCCTTGGACCACTCTGTGTGTCCTCTCGGTCCTGATGAGGCAGAGCCATTGGCAAAGGGCCAGAATGAATAGCTCTGAAAGAGAGCAGTGGCCACTCCAGGCTTAGTTCTCCTTTCTGAACCTGCTAAAAGTCAGAGAGATGAGCGAGAACTTTCCAGCCTCAAAGGCATTTGAACTATTAAATTCATTACTTATTACAGAAATAATACAACTCACAAGGAAGAGCTGCAGAGAATTAAATGCCAAAATGAAGAGTGTGCCAACCCCGAGTATGTCAAAGGTTCTGGAACAAGAGGAAGCCCCACAGCAAGAGGTGACAGAGAGGTGAGAAGCAAGGCAGTGACCAGGCTTCACCTAGAAGTCCTTAATCCAGTTTGGTATTTTAATCAGCTGCTCTGAACCCCTTCTTCAATGCTACACCCCATCTTAGGACAGCATGTTTGTGCTACAGATCTCTCTGCGGTGTCTCCCTTCTGCATATCTGCCAGAGATTACATCTCTGACACTGGCTATTGGAGAGCACGGCATACCAGGCCCATTAACCCGAACAATTCCCAGCCCCACCCTGGCCCCTCTTGCCTAGAGAGCCAGAATCAGGCCTGAGCCCAGTGTGGATTTATAGACCAGGTGCCTGCCATGATCAGACACCCTGAGCCTTGCCACACAAGGGCCTGGCACAGTTTGACTCCTGTTTCAAATTAGCACAAACATTTCTCAAGGCACACCTTATATTAAATTGAAAAAAAAAATAAAATTAAAAGAAATCTACCTGGTGGCCAATAATATGCAAGGCACCTTTTCCAGGGTCAGCCTCTTTCTGCTCCGTTTTATTCTGTAAAGCTTTCTCAGGAGTGAAAAAAAATAAAAAAGGATGCTATGTCTTCCCTACTAAGTAGAAAGAGTAATAAGTGCAAGCAGAAACACATTTAATTGTCTGCCCCTTCAGAGCACAGTGACCTCGTTTGGAGCACTGCTGCTTGCTGGCGGCTGGAATGTGAGTTTGATTTCTGGCTGCAAGGATGGAGCCCAGCTCCTCGCAGCAGCTCAAGCCTCAGTCCCTTCCCTTTGTTCACCTGGCAAAGATGTTGGATTTAGAGCCCTCGGGTCTTGCTGTAAGTTTCATCTGCTGCATTTGCAGGAGGAACAGAAAGTGAGAGTTATCCCCAAAGGGCTGAAGGTCACAGTGCAGAAGATGAGATTTATAGAGTGTTTCCAACAGCTCCATTGGCTCCAATACAGGAAAGAATGCATGTGTCCCAGTGGCAAGTTCTAGTTTTTTTTTTTCTTCCAGAGAGAAGTATACAATGGGAAGCAAACACTGGACACAGTGCCAGCACTGGTAAGAATGGATAATCCCTGCTTCTATTGCTTATCATTTCTTAGGCTTTAACTGTGCACCATTCTAGTGTTTATTTTTATGCTCATGATGTTCCAACCACAGCAAGACAATTGGGTGGAGAATCGTATTTTAAGCAACCTATCTAGTGATGCCTAGGTCTTCCTCAAATTTCTGTATCACTTTCATCACTGGTAGTTGGGGCCAGCATGTGAGCTAGCATCCTAATTATTAGCAACCTGCAATTCAGACAAGGTGAAAAGGACAAATGAAGTTCAAATGTGAGCTGCAAACAAGATCTTATGTTTTGTTTCACGCCCCAGGCTGAACTGTGAGCAAGGCTAGCCCCTGAGTGCGGCAGATTCAAGCATTTCCTCTCTCGTACACATTAATGATGTCTCCACATGGGAGGCCTTTATCTTGGACCAGGGGTTTAATAGGAAGAACTCAGGATTTAGTCACGAGACTCGTGACTATGACCTTGAGTGTATCATTTTATTCAGGCACTAAGTTAACCAAACTAAAAGCGACTGGCAGTGCTAGAACCAGGCAGGGGTCCCCCAAGTTCCACCTCACATGTGTGTTCACATCACCGATTTCTATAAAGAAGACAAAGCGGAAAGCTTAGAGGACATGAGGGCCAGGAAACCTATCTTTTTCTCTCAAAGGTCAGTTTAGAGTTTAAAACACATGCAAAGAAAAGCCTGCTAAAAAAGGCTCTGGGTTGCTTCTCTTATTTAAGACTATTTATTGTGATGTTGGGGAACAATTCACATTTCATGAGGGCCAGCTGAGTCCCAGGCACTTCAAATATATCCTCTTATACAGAAATCTTATGAAGTTGGGGCCATCATCACCTAGTCTTATTCTGCAAACAAAGTGACAAGGGTTTCACTATGTTAAGAAACTATGAAGCTCGCTCACTTAGAGGTGGTGGCATCTAAGGTATGCTTAATCTTAGAGTAGAATTTTCTTGCTAATGTGTCATAAACATTTGCAAACTGAGAAATATAATGTAAAATAACCCAAGTCATTTTACAATACCTTCAATTTTAGTCATATCTGACTGAATTTCAGAGCTTCCCTGTTAACATCCTCTCTATTTACTGTTGTGTTGCTGATAATAGATTCTGGTTGACCTATTTGAGCAACTGTGTATCTTTTTAATTTTTTAAAATCTTTTATTTATTTGGTACAGGACCTTGCTACCCAGCTCAAACCTCCAATGATCTCCCTGTCTTTGCCTCCCCAGAGCTGGGATTATAGGCATGTGCCACCGCATCCAGTTTCAGTAGCCAGCATGGCATGTCTGGGGTTCTGGGCATGGGGCTGCATATTATGCTGGGGATCGAACCTGGGTCCTTGAGGCACTTACACTGCCAAGCTATCTCCCCAGCCCAAGCTCTGTATTTCTATGTTGGAGAAAAAAAAAGTCAGCCTAAGAGCATTGGCCAGTAAACCAATTTCATGATGGGTTTGGCCTGGTGGCATGAAGACACTCAATTTAGATTCTGGTCTCTGCCTGAAAGTTATATATGAGACTTCACATGGGATCCAGTCTGTGAGCCTCTTGAGGACAAGAGGCCCTATCTCAATTATCCATGTAGCAGATATCTTCAACACAAGTTTGTGGATGGATGAATGGATGGACAGATAGATGGATGGATGGACAGACAGATGGATGGACAAATTAATGGAGAATATGATTATAAAGGAAGTGTTATGGAATAGAAAACATTGTACTAGAAATTTGAAGATCTATGTTCAAGTTCTGGCTCTACCGTTAATCAACTGAGTATATCTGCAATCAGGAAACTATCTGAAGCTATGCCCTTGTTTATCAAAATGAAGTTTAAAAAAAAAACACTATTCATCTCAGAGGAATGCTGTATCAAATGAAGCCACATTTTTAGATAAGCTTGGTTTGAGTCTATTCAAAAATAAGTGACACCATTCTATTATATAGAGTCAAGGAATTGCAGCTTGTCACAGCCAAAGCCATTGCTTTTACAGATGGCAAAACTGTAGCCCAAAATGAAGACAGACGGCTCTGCCTTGCTGATGACATATTGGCAAAATTCATGAGTGTCCTTGTCATAGTTGGCAGGATTTCTTCAGAGTAAACCTACAGAAAGCTTATGGGTGGCCCATAAACTTTGGCAAAATGTCTTGATACACACTTCAGAAGCAATAGAGTTTAGACAATAAGGCTCTTTCTGCAAGATTCTGTCTTCTGAAGGTATTTGGGATAAAGCAGAGTTTACTACAATATGGGAAATAAGGTCAAAGCTCAGCCACACATTATTCTTGGTGCCTGAGCCATTCCCCCATCTGGCCCCAGTCTCTCCCTCTAGCCTCAGTCTCCACCATGCCCCACCCATGGAAGATTCTTTTGTCCCTTCCAGGTTGGTCTCCTCTCCACCCCCAGAAATGCTGTGCCAATCTCTGTGACTCCAGCTCCTCTCCGCCTTCACCCACCTTGGAGCCCAGCCCAAATTTCTCCATCTGAACACCATCATCCTTGAGAAAGAGCTCAAGTCCTACCCTGACTACCCAGTCCACTGGGTCTTTCTCTCCTTCTTGCAGCCAGCCTGCACATGGACATCTGTTGTGGGTTGAACTGTGTCTTCCAAAAATTTATGTTGAATTCCTTACTTCCCAATAATTATGAGCATAAAGTTACTTGGACACACAGTGTCTAGGAATATAAGTAAAATCAAGTTTTACTAGATCAGGGAGAGGGCTAAATCTGAAGCCTAGTGTTCTCAAATGGAGAAAGATTGAAGACACAGAGGAGACTGAAGTTATGTTGGCACAAGCCAAGGACCACCAAAGATTATTGGCAACTATCAGAAGCTAGAAAAAGCAAGAGACACTTCTTCCCCAGAGCCTCACAGGAGCATGTCTCTGCCTTCATCTTACTTTTGGATATCTAGTTTCCAAAACCGTGCAAAAGTGAACTTCTGTTAATTTAAGTGACCTAGTTTGGGGTGCTTTGTTATAAAAGTCCCAGGAAATTAATACACCATCTCAGGTCATTCACTTGACCTGTGGATATGACAAACCACCACTGACTCACCACACAATGTACTGCTAGTCCCTTCTTGAGAGCTCCTCAGAGGCCTGTGAACTCCCTGAGGACAACAACTGTCTCACAGATATCCCTTTAGCCCCCCTCACACCATGTACCTCATAGTTAGATTACCTTAACCTCAAGCACAGTGACCTCTGACATTCTATCAGGAGAGGGACTGCATTAGAAATATCACTTATTTGTACTCAGATTCAATAAATTCTAGAAACCTATGAAGTAGAATTGGGTGCTGATTTCTCTAGCCGCAACTCAATAACCTCAACCTATTTTAATAAACTTACCTAAACCTTTTCCTCATATCCTACTGCCACCAAAACCTATACTAATGCAGTCCAAACACTTGTCCTGTCTGTCTGTGCAAGGCAGGCCCTTTGACCTTGTTTTCCATGTTACGGCTTTTATCTAGATTTTCCTCTAAAGCCTCATGCACTAATAGGTGGGGCTTTTTAGAGGTGGATGAATTTAGCATGTGTGATACTGAAATTAAGGACAAAGGGTGTGAATACTGGAAGTCCCACACTGGGTGTGAGTGGCACCAATCAATAGACTTGTAATCTGTTTGGAATATAAAGGGACAGAAAAGGGCAGGCTGCTGCTGCTGCTGCTGCTGCTGCTGCTGCTGCTGCTGCTGCTGCTGCTGCTGCTGCTTGCTTGCTTGCTTGCTTACTTCTTCCTGCTAAGCTATGAACTGGTTCTCCTCTATGATGCCACCCTGCCTTGGAGCTAGCTAACTATGGATTGAAACCTCTAAAACTATATGATGAAATAAACCTCTCCTCTTTTAACATTGGGTATCTGGTATTTTGTCTCATCAATAAGAAAATACAATGCCATACTGCCTGCATACATATACACTCACCTACAGTATAGTCAAAGTGCATTTAACCCTGTTTCCTCTATCTCATGCTTCAAGATCAAGCCTTGTGTAATTCTGATCTTTGAAATTTGGTAGAGATGCCCCAGCGTGACAGGAGACAGAGTTAAGCACATGGTAAATAGTGCTGATCACTTTGCCAGCTGTCCCACTTTGGAATACTCGGGCTCCCCAGAGGTCATAAAATTGGAAATGTGAGCTTGCAGTCCTCTCACCTGCTCTTAACTTGAGCAGGTTCTAGCATTTCCCCACCCTGAGTGTGCACCTAGTGTTCAGAGATGCACTTCTTACACAACATGGCCCCTAAATCAAGCCATGCATCGCACCTGGTGCTGGACCCATGAAGCAACTACAAGAGAAACTGTCTATAAATGATTCTCATCTAACACCTGAGTCTCATGACTGGTACGTTTTTGCCTCTTCTCACTTCTACCCTTTCCTTCACATGGATCATGCCTCATCTACCTCTCTGTGCGTCCAAATGCTATCCAAACTTTAGTGCTCAACTCAAAGGTGACCTCCTTCCATAAACTTTCTTTCATTCACTGACTAGTAACTCTCATCTCTCAGTTCCCATTCAAACCTCTCTTTTTTGCCATATAATTATAGTTGCTTTATTTCATGAGCATTAGGTAGGTCTTTTTTTCCATAATTTTATTGAGAGACAAATAGCAATGAGACAGTTTCAAATCAAATTGGTAGGACAGTTTCAATAATTAACACATTGCATACTCTCTTCCTAGTAGTTATTTGCTGTACAAGATGTGGATATAATATCCTATTTACAAACACTATTAGAACAAATCCCTCTATTCATTAAGAGAATGTAACTATAAATCTATCCTAACCATTTTGAATACACAGATACAAAATGGACATTCATCTGTATCCCCTATTTGTTTAGTTCCATCATTTGAATATTATAGGTGTGTAAACTCAGCAAAATATTCTAAAAGAGTCCAGTAGTCCATACTATTGTATTGGGTCTTCTGCTTGACTGGCAATGTCAGAAATTGTTGACCTGAGTCCCCTACAGCTCAACATAACAGCATGGCTTTACTTCTTATACTTCGTTTTTATACTTTTCTGCTGGATGGTTAAGACCAAGCTAAAGCAAGACCTATGCAACAAAAGTCATAGCTTTTGGATCTGATAAGGTCAGTGAAATCCCCTCAGGATTTATCCTGAGATCCTGTACCTCAGATTGTAGATCCTTTGTCAGTGTCAGCCATGTGGATGAGTCATGGGTATTGCTTGGCCAGTGTGCTCTCTGTGAAAGCCTGAGAGAATATTTCTCTCCATGTGACTCTCCTCAGGCACACTCTACATCATCGATCACTTTTTTTTTTTTTCAGAACCGGGGATTGAACTCAGACCCTTGCGCTTGCCAGGGAAGCGCTTATACCACTAAGCCGTCTCCCTGGCCCCTAGGTAGGTCTTTTATCCACTTTTTAATCCCAAATTGGAAGGCTCTTGGGAGCAGAGATCTTGCCTTATAATTTCTTCCTTTCAGAGTTCTGTGAATTAAATGAGAAAATGTAATCGAAGGACCCCCATGATGTCAGGAAAATAGTATGTGCTCAGTAAATGTCAATACCTTTCCCCCTTACACATCCTTTTCCCCAAGAGCATGTAGCACATTCTTTTGAATACTATAGCTGCCTAATAAATGTTGAGTGCATGAAGCCATATATATATATGCTAGCATTTCAACTGCTTTTCTAAGGTCAATGAATAGATTTCTGGGCTTTTCCTATTTTTTTGTTTAGTTTTTATAATACCAGGGATCAAACTCAGGACCTTGTGCTTGACTTCTGACATTTTCATTTTTTCCTTCCTCAGTTCTTGAATTTGTAGGTTCATAAAGATTATTTCTGTTCCATGCATCTGATGCTAAAAACAACATGGTGACACTGGGGTCATGTGGCAGGGGGCCAACACCACCCCCCATTGGTCAACTCAGAAGCAGTCCTCTCGGGTCTCTGGAGCAGGCTGGACAATTTCACACAGAAGCCAGATCAACCTTCAAGCTAGTTAACCAATATAGTCCTTATACAGAAATCGTGTATGGTGATTCCTGATTTTAACACTTATCTCATGTTATTTTATTAATTTCTAATATGTTCATATATAGCATATACACATATCTATAACCAGTATGTACTGCTTTTTGGACATATGATTTTTCTTACAAACTTTAAATCTTCAGAAGTTAAACACAACAACCATACCAGTGTTTATATAGAGCTGATGCTGTATGTTATTAGGAGCTAAGAGAATTCTAGATGCTTCTGAGAGGAAGCAGCAGAGGACAGATCTGAGGAGACCTCCTCCCTCCTTCCTCCTGTTTCCACAAGACCTATCATCTGAAAAGAATATGAAAATCCCAAAAGCAGTACTGGTGGGGTGGTCACTGCAGAGTGGTCCAGCTGAGTCATGGGCCCCGACCTCCACTTTGGGTTACCCTTGTTTATGTTAACAGAAAGAAAAGAGTCCAAGCGCAACCCCCCCCCCAAAGGGCTGATTTCACACACATTTTCCCCAGATTCCTATTGGCTTGGCTAGAAACCACATATTAAAACCCACCAATCTTTCCACTCGAGCCTGATGAAAGGTCCAACAGAAACAGCTGTGCCTCACATGTGGTTTAAGTTAATATTTTACCCCGATGGTTTAACTCTAACTGGCTGGGCTGCTTTTTTAATATTCACAGTCTTCTTTTGTTTCACATTAAGAATATGTCTTTCATTACTCGCCAGAGCTGAGGAATACAATGACGCTGGTAGCAGTTCATTTTTGAGATGTCTGAAATAATTGTTTGTATTGTTTGTATTGCGCTATTCAAGACACACTGTGTGTGAGCGATTTCAGAGGCAGAGGAAAGTGTTAAACAACCTGAACACAAATCTTACTAGATGTGTGTGGAATGTTTTCCTATTAAAAACGCAAAGCCACATACTAATGGCTCAAATTTAGTTTCTAAATCTCAGAGCTCATTGAGGCAAGCAACACGGTAAGTCCATTGTTTTCTTGCCTTGGGTGGCTCTCAAAGCCATCCAACACCTCTGCATGTAAGAAAGTTTAACCAATATGGGTGTAATTTCACACACAAGCACACTACACACATATGTGTACACACACACTCTTCATATCCATACAGGACAGTTTAACTTTTAGAGCCCATAGAAATTGTGCAATTCTGCTTTCTCCAGCAAAATGTATGTATCCCAGCAGTTTTAGGCCCCAGTTCTTCCCTGCAAATGCAATGTCATCTAAGGACATCTTACGACACACTTTACACAATGTTGAGTCTGAGGTAGTAGGAAGGCTGCAGGTTTCTGTTTATCCCAGCATTTGTGTTTAAAAGTCAAGACTGAGGAAGATGTCAACAAGCCCCTTTTGTGTTTGTGAGTCATTAGAGATATGGCTATGTTTTCTGATGGTTATTTAATTTTCTCACACTTTATTTCTGTGTTTCATCCTTGATTCTGGAGAAAAAGAATTATTGTTTTATGAACATATTAACATGTGTAAGGCACTATTCTGCAGCCAATCTAATTTAAGCTTCCCCTCAAACCCAACCATGAGGTTCTGTTATTCCAATTTCACTGGAAAAGCCAAGGTGCAAGAAGGAAGTTAAATAACGTTTTAAAAATCATTTATTTATTTATTTATTTACTTATTTGATACAGGGTCTCACTGTACAGCTCAGACTCATAGTGATCCTCCTGTCTCATCCTTCTTAGTGCTGAGATTACAGGTATGTACCACCACACCCAGTTTTGGTGGCTGGTATGGCATGCCCGGGGTTCTGGGTGGCATAGCATGCAGTACCAGGGATCGAGCCTGGGTCATTGCACTTGCCAGGCAGGCACTTAGACCACAGAGCCATCTCCCTAGCCCCAGAAGTTAAATAACTTGACCAGGTAGAATGCCTAACAAGTTGCTGTATCAGAGGCAAAGTATTAACAATGTCCTTCATCACATTCTTCATTAGTCATAGAACTATAAAAACTAGAATTGCATTGATTACTATTGGTTAAGTATATGTCCACCCAACAAAGATTACATGGTTGGCAGAATTCCAAGATGGCCCACAAGATTCTTACCCTCTGTTGCATATGCACTACAAGTCCCCTTCCCTGAAATATAGTAGGACCTGTGGGTATATTGAGATGGTTGGTCTCTGGATCAGGTCACATTATAGGACAACAGCAAAGGGACTTTACAAATGTACTAAGTCTTCCAAATTGATGTGAGCCAGTCAAAAGGGATATCACCCTGAGTAGGCGTGGTCTAATCAGGGTCCATTAAAAGGGCCTCTGGCTTTGCTAAAGACAAGAGGTCAACATCAGAGAGCTGCTTCTTGCAGCCTTGAAGAACCACTGTCATGTTGTAGACAAGACCAAGTGACAGGGACTATCAGGCAGTCTCTAAAAGCCAAGAATGGGCACTGGTTGACTGCCAGCAGGAGTGAGAACTCGGCCCTACAGCCCTCCCACAAGGAACTGAATTCTACCCATAACCAGTGAGCCTCAGATGTGATTAAAGCTTCTGGCTGACACTGATTTCAACCTGATGAGTCCCCAAGCATAGGACATTTCCAACACTCCGGACCCCAGGAACAGTAAAATCATAGTGGTGTTCGAGCCCTTCATTTGTTAAATAGCAATCAAATGCTAATACAAATGACAACTCCCAAACTCCTTTGCAGCAGGACACTGCTGGGTGGCTAGGTTGTAGCCAGCAGTATTTAGCTGAAATGATACGAGCACCTTGCATACCCTCCTGATTAGCTGGCTTTCCCATCACTAATACTGGCTACTCAACACGCACAACTTGGAAAGCAAGAGAAATTTGGGTGAACTCACAGTTTCAGGAGATTCAGTACACGGCTGTCTGGCTCCAAGGCAAAAAGCTTAAGGTAGGGCATGGTGGAGCAAAACTGCTTAGTTCTTCACAGCTGAGAAACTGAGCAGGGGAAAAGCATCAAACAGGAATGAGAGAGGAAACAGATACAGTACGAAGGGCATGCCTTCATTACCCATCCAGACACACCAGCAGCATACTTCACTGATGTGCTAGGCGTTTCCTAATCCAATGAAGCTGACCTATCAGAATTAGTAGTCACTCCTCTTCTTTCCTCCCTCCTTCTTGTTGGAGTATGGATGCTGTGGTGAGCCATCCTGGGATGTAAGTGTGAGAGCATCACCCTGAGAAGGGTGAGGCAACGAGACAAGAGGAATCTGATCCCTCAAACTACAAGGTTTCCTTGTCAGTGATAAACTGCTCATTCCCACTCTTACCTGAGCACAAAACAAACTTCAGTCTTGCTTGTTGAAGGCACTGTTAATTAGTGCATGCTACAGGAACTAAGCTATACCCTGCCTAACTGGGAGAACCCAAACAGAACCCAGTGGCCAGCCTTAAGCCCAGTCACCAACACCTTCACACCTCTGCTTCCCTGGTTCCAAATGGTATTGCTATAGAATTGGAGTCAAACACTGCTACAGCCAGATGAGATTGTAACTAGTTAACCTAATCAAACAGACAAAGAAAGAACAACCAGATCACCTGAGTAGAGAGGATTTATTGCAAGGATACATGAGAAAATGGGGATATCATAGGATATGAACTGCACTCCAGTTCCAAGATATACAGCAACTTCATGGAGAACCAGATCCATCATTCAGCATCTTTGAGTGATGCCAAGTTCAACTGATCTGTCATGTTTCTTCTTAGCACTAAGTGTGAAAAGAAGACAGTTTAATTTGGTTAGGTTTCTACCAGTCAGATGAGCATTTACATTAAGCAGACACCACCAACCACCAAGGAGACTTTCCTTGTGGATGGAAAACCCACAGATGGCTGCCTATAGCCTCAGCATGTCTGCACAGTCCAATCACCTGTAGCCAGAATAAAGTTTGCTTTCCCTCCATCTAAGCAAGACTGATCCATGCATCCATGCATCTTATGGATCAGAAGAAGCGATTTCAACTATTTTATTTGATACAGGCACTGTGTACCAAAGGCTACAGGCCACTACTGAAGATGGGTCTCTTGTTGTAGGGGAAGATTCCAAAGGGGCACAAAGACTTGTTCAAGTGTCAATAGCTGGTTACTTTCCTGCTAACCAGAACTGGGGCTGGGCTGGATCCCCTGATCAAGAGAGGTCCTGGAGTTGTGGCCTTTTTGCTTCTGAAGCTGCCCCTTGGCCATCTAAAGTAGACCTCACAATATCTCCTGCACATAGCTTGGCCTTTGTTTGCTTCTTTGTTTACACTGTTTTCAAATTTTTATCAACTTCCTGAGGAGCATCATTTCAGAACTCAAGACTAAAGTTCTTCATTGTAAAGTTCTACACAAAAACAGCTAGCAAATTTTAAACCATTTCTATTTGAATATTTAAATAACTCTTCAAATCTCCATCTCCCATGTGTTTTTTTTTTATTCAAAGTTGGACCCTGGTATATTTGCTTTTCAATATAGTCCCCAGGCCAAAATAACAAAATAGAGGAACCCGCCCCAGTGTATCACAGCTTCAATAATAAATTTCCTCACAGGCTCTAACTTAAATCTTTCTAGAAAGCACCAAGACCTTTTGTACTATCCCCACGGAATGCAGAGCAGCTAGTGTACAGGAGGAAAGGCATCATAGTGGAGCAAGTACAAAGATCCCCATATTAAAGTTTTCTGTTTCTCTGGACCATCCAGGTGATTGCCTTTTGAAATCACATATGGCCTATACTGCTATTCATGTAGTTTAAAGCAAAAAATTAAATAACAGTGTAAAGGGAAACCAGCAGTGTTTTAAGAGATTTCATTTCTTCTTGATGCTTGTGTTCATTTGCTGGAAGGCAAAAGAAGGCATTGTATTATTCAGGGCCTCTGGAAACACTTAAAGCTCAGAAAGACCCACGACCTCAATCGAAGCTTCTACATAGAATAGCAAGGATATAAAAGCAAACAAAATACTGACCTTATTTTCTTCCACACGACATTGGGTAAATGGCTTCTCCCCTTGAGGTACAGCCTTTACCAGACACTGTCTGTGGAAGGGTAATCATTCCCTCTGGCTTCTGACAGAAATCAACCAATAAGCAGTGTGATGGCTAATTTGTGTGTTGCCCTAGCTGGCCACAGTACCCAAATGCTTGATCAGACCTTATTCTAGGTGTTTCTTCAAAGGTTATTTTATGGATGACAAAAACCATTCCAATCAGTACTTTCTTGGTTGCCCAACCTCAATGTGGGTGGGCTTCGTGCAATCTGCTGAAGGCCTCAATAGAGCAAAGATTGACCTCTCCAGCTCCCTCAGAGGAAGAAGGAATTCAGCTTTCTGAGAGTGCTTGGACTTGAACTGCAGACTTGCCTGAGTCTCCATTTGACAACGACCTTACCAGCCCCCAGCGTTTAAATGTGCCAAGCTTTCAACACACACACACACACACACACACACACACACACACACACACACACACACCACTGGTTCTGTTTCTCTGGAGAACATTGACTAAAACAGCAGGGGTAAGAAGTCAGAGGGGGCAGAGTAACAAATACTTCTTTCCCAGTTCCTCCACTGTCGAGTCACCATGAAGGTCACTCCTAAAGGATGACTGCAGCACATAGCCTTGAGGTGGTGCTGCCTCATCTTCCGTGGTACTATCAAGCCTACAGATAACAGCAGGGTGACCCCTGCTAAGCCTCTGTTAATGCATTCTATGCATCCTGTTTCCCCTTCATAAATAATCCTTTCATTGTCCTGTCCTTAATTCATCCTGCCATAGCACACGGGGCCCGCAGTCACACAAACCTCACCAAGCACAGGGGGCTCTGGCCACATTGGTAGGGCATTCAGAGTCTTCATCCAACCCCAGCCTCACTTTCTAGGGTCATTTTTTATGTGCCCTTTTGCTCCACAAAACATGTGAGACCCCACTCAGCACATAAGTAGTGTTTCTACCACCCCATCTGTGCCTGTACCCTAACACTTCTCCTCACTGTCCCAGCATATCAGCACCCCGTGCTGTCCTCCCACATTACATAAACCTAACAAATGGGAAACTTCAAAATAAACAATTGCAAAGCACTATCCCTATGGTTTTGCTCTATTTTATCAACCTCCCACAAGTCCCCACCCTCCCATATAGTCCTATTTGCAGCCCACTTATTATAGCATTTAATAAGGTATGGAAATCTGTTGGAGTAAATGATTACTTCACTTCGTTTTCACATCATGTGCCTGAGAATATCTGAGCAAGTAGGGCACTTTTGGCTTTGTTATGTTTTGTTTTTAAAAATTTTAAGACTCTCCTAAGGCTTTGTTTTCCCAAAATAAATAAACACCATAAGGAAAATGAAAAAGGTATAGGTTTCAGTAAAATTTATGCTCATGCCTTCTTCTCTTCTGGGTTTTTCTAGAATGGGTTAAAAATAGTAATACACATTTCTCAGCCTGCCACTGTGACTACCACAGAAATAATGAAAAGCAATGAAAAATGGAAATGAGCAACATGACACCACCGGTCCCCCTGAGGTTTCAACTAAAAAGCAAAAAAGGAACAAATAGAATGGAGGCTGTAGTGGTACCTACAATTAGCATAATCAGAATCAATGAGGTGTCAAGGTATCAGAATTAATGAGTCCTGGGTCAGCCACCCAGGTAATGACCACATACTCTAAGTATACAAAAAGGGGCTGACAAAAGGGAAGCCTGTGGTCAGACAATGGGTTCTGACATTCTGAAGGGGAAAGAGAAACAGCAAGCCAATGCACTAAAAGGCATATTGTTCATACATGTATTCTAATAAACAGCCGTAGTCTGGATAGCCTCAAGAAAGTCAAGGACATTTACATCAGATGATAAAAGAGTCATTCCCTCTCACTTAGGCAACTCTTAAGTCTAATACCCCATTGCTACCAAGGTCGAGGAAGATTCCCACGAAGCCCTGCTCTCAGACGTAACAGCACATAAAGACATAAGCCTAACAATGAACATGCCTTTCTGCAAAGGAGGTTGACCCCAAGCCATGGCATTCTGGATTCTTCTAAGATGTTCTTAAACACCCAAGCAAATGTGCATGCCATGTCAAACTGCAGCTGAGCTGATTTTAATATGAAAAGAATACTACACATTTCTTACCAGGTAAATAGCAACCTTTTTGAGACCAGTTACTGCATTATATTTATCCTGTGGGCTCCTCCATCCTGCCCATGAAAATTGTAGATGCATAGATTTAAAGGATTAAACTTTTCTAAGGCAGTTGCATTTCAGTAGGAAACTATTTTTGGGGAGAGTGGAACTGGGGAGTGAACTCAAACCCTTGTGCTTGCCAGGCAAGCACTTATTCTGCTGAGCCATCTCCCCAGCCCCAATAAGAAACTCTTAAGACTGAAAGAAACTAGACAGGCCAAAGGAATGTGTCCCTGTAGTAGAAAGCAAGTTGGGCTCTCACTTTGGAAGAGCCCATTTCTTCATCTGCTCCCCTCCTCCTCCCAGGGTGTTGCAGACCATGGGCCAACCCTGCTCCTAGGAACTCTTTCCAATGAGGAATCTGTTTCTCTCTTTCAAGTTCAGGAAAGTTGCCCTTTCATGTGCAGAGGAAGTAGAGCACCCCAACAGACCCTCTTCTGGCATTACGAGGCCTTCCCTGTGACCTGGTACTGAAGACCATCTCCCTACTATCAGCATCCTCCCTTTGACTTTGAGAATATCTATCCACCTCATGCCTCTACATGATCAAAATGCTCAGCCAGCTAAAAGATTTGGGGCCCCTCCTCATAGGACCCATATGTGAGAAGCATAGACAAGCATAGTTCAGCGGCTGGTGGAGAAACCCTAATGCCAATGTTTGTGTCCAGGGTCTCATCCTGGCATCTTTATTCAGTTGGAACAGCCTCAGCCTATACACATCTTCCCATCAACCCATCTTCCTACTTGCTCCCTTCAAGTGAGTGATAATAAAAATTTAAAGAGAGGGTAGAATTTTCCATGATTCCAGACTTCCAAATTTAAACTTGAAGTAGAAACAATGATACCATGAATACATTCACCTCCCCTGACCAGTAAATCTCTTCCTATGGTTGATTAATCACAAACAGATAAAGAGAGGTTCCCTGCCACCTCTATCTTCTTTAACCCACAGGCAGGAAAAGGCTCCTGCTCATGACTTGGCAGCAGAAACTGAATACACTTCGATGGTCAGTGACTACAAATAGGAACTAAGTGAATGGTGAGTTTATAAAAACTTAAATGTATGCACAAGAGGCATCTCTTGGAGTCCTCTCAGGCTGACACATGCCTAATGCAGTCTCTCATAGTCAGCCTATGATGACATCTGTATCTACCTCAATTAGGCCCCAGCTCAGGTCGCTCACTAGGATGAGTGACAGCGAGGACAGCTGCTCCCTAGAAAAATGCAAGTTCTGTCCCAACACTTGCCACCCCTGCTTCTCTGCAATTGCTTTTCCACTATACAACCCCTGGGTTTCAGAGTCAAGTTTTAAAGGAATTCCATCATCCCTTGGCCTCTGGATTCTGTGAGGCTTCTCACCAAACCCTGGACAAGAACTTGGACTCCTCCCCCACATAATGTCAGATGCTATCCCTGGCTTAGTCTGGCATGAGTTATTATTTGTCTGGGAAGGTGCTGTTTGCCTTTTGTGAAAGAAAAACATGGAAGAATGCTACAACTTTTATTACTCTATTTCTATATCACTTCAATATTACTTCATTTTAGAATCTATCAGCCAGATAACTGGAAGTAACCTTGACCTCCTCCTCCTCCTTTGTAGTCTCGTTTCCTTATGGAAGCTAGGAAAGGACCACAGGCAAGAAAAAGCCCCTTCACCTATGCACGGCCTCGTGGAAGCTGGCTGGTGGTAGGCAACACCCTGGTATAGCAGCAATGCCTGGAAGCTGGTAGGTTATGTCATGTTCACAAGTATGTCTCTGGTGCTGAACTATAGGCAAACATTCCTGATTCAATGGCTTTCAATGGTAACAAGGTCTCTATTATCCCTGAGCTCAGGTACCAGATAACATACTCAATCTTACATGTCTTCTCAGTGTCTCACTGAAAGACTCCTTCAAGTGTCTCCTCCTCATCATCCTGCTGCCCAGATCAATATATACCTTGAGCGTCTCCCATCTTCTCATGTGACTGTCTTTTCTGCCAACATTGCAAAGGTGCTGTGACAGAATGGCAAGTTTTCAATTGCGCCAAACAATGAAAAACAATCACACAATCGGATGCAACCCACATGTAAGCATGGAACACTTTGCAGATACAAGGTTAATTCAGACTATCCCTTCCAATACAGAAAGAGAGCTGCCTACAAACTCACAAATCATTCCCGGGTTACCAAATATGAGAGCTTGACTGCAAAGACAGCCACCATTAATTCCTTCCTGCCATCAAGAGATGATGTCTGTGCCTCTATTCCCTCCGTCTCAGCTAATTAAGATACAGGATGAGAAGGAAGTGACACAGTACCAACCCAATATAGACCTGGGTAGTGTCTGTTATTTCCCTCTTAGAGCCTTAAGCCACCATGTAAACCAGACTATGCTGATAGAGAGAAGCCAGTGGGGACATCACTCAAGTGCCAGATAAGTGAAGGATGAAACTGTCTTGGATGTCCCATGTCCCATTCACTTGAGTCCTCAGGCTCCAAACATCCTGGAATAGAGATGAGCGGCCCCTTCTCTGTCTCCTAAATTTTAGACCTGAAAAACAATAAAATAAAAAAACTTGTTGTAAATCATGACATTTTGGAGTAGTTTACATGCAGCACTAGATGCATAATACAAGACGAGAGCCATGTGAGTGAAAGATGTCATTTTCTGGGTTAGGAAATATATTTATTTGCAATTCCAAAGGTAGAGAATCACTGATTCAAGCATATTTTCTCTCCCATAACAACCCAGGTTTCTGTGGTTCTCTTATTTTTCCCTCAGGCTACCAGGTTGGCATTCTCAGATGAAGCAACCAGCATTCCAGGCATCCGGGAGGGAGGCAAGGTAGCACCTTCATCAGCTTTAGAAATGCCTGACAGAGATTTCTATCTCGTTCATCAGAGCTGGGTGGGCATGGCCACCTGTTTTATTTACTTTTCTCTCATTGCTGACAAAGTACCTGAGACTCAAGAGTTAAAGGGTGAAAAGGTTTATAAGTAAATAGCTAAGGCTCATTGCTTGTAGAGGTTTCCACCCGTAATTGGCTGTGTCCAAGGTGCAAGGGCAACAGTTATGGCAGCAGAAGATAGCAAAAGCAACTAGAGAGAGAGAAGACTCTGTGTCCTTTATATTGTAGGCAAGCTACCTGCCCCATTTACACCCTTAATCGTAGCCAGAACTATGCCAGGCCAACCAATAGGCTGATTTACTAATCACATACCCTTAATCTCAGCACCACACTCTAGATTCAGCCACCTCTAAAAAACTCTCTATGACCAAATGAGGCCTTGTGGGGACATCTAGACTCAAACCCTGATATAGTCCCATGCTGATAAGACAAAGAAATACAGGGTTCTCAATGACAATTATCACCCAGAATAAAATTGGAACTTGGATAATAAGGGAAGAGAAAAGAATAATAATGGAGAGGCAACTAGGTGTTTCCACCATAGTCAAAAATTGTTATAGACCAAGTCCAAAGGAAGGCAGACTCTTGCATTGATGCAGAGATACTGTGGAAGATGCAGCAATTTCCCATCTCTCCACTCAACTACCCAAAGTTCACCTCACTCATGAGATGGCTGCTGGTAGCAATCAGGCTACAGGGCTCCTTGCTCGTACCCTGCAGAAGAGCCTGACTTTTAAAAGAAGGAAAGAAGGGGCTACCTCGCAGCACAAACATTAAAGTACTCTTGACATTTAATAATACCTTTTCTTATTCCTCTGCCAATAGAAATCTCATCCTCGTTTACAAATTCTGGTTAGGGTAGGAGTGAATCAGTCCTCTGTCAGTCAGTCTGTCATAGTTCCAGCTGTTTGAACTTGAGTGAGTCACTTTACCTCTCTAAGTCTCAATCACTTTGTGCATAGAAATAGCTAGACTAATAGAATCTAGTAGTCTAGAATCAATGCAGGGAATAAACAAGCTAATACCTATGAAGTACACAGCACAGTGCATGCAGACCAGTAAGCATTAAATAGATGTTGGCGATTATGCATATGCAGAACATTTCACACAAAGCCCCTGATAATTTTGCAAAATCAGAAATAAATGTAAGCCAGTGTTGGACAACCCCTCCTTTTCCTTCCTTTGTACTTCGAATAATATCAAATTCCAAGTCCTGGAAGACCCAAGGTATTTGTTTTTACAAGTGCCTCTTCAGAAATGACCTGTTCCATCTCTCCTGCTGTTACAGGTAAAGTTGAAATTCAATCCATTCATCAAATACATAGACTGATCTGAAACTATATCTGCAGATTTACTACTGAGCAATCCATTGAAAGACCCCATAATTAATCCAATTCAGTCATTATCACATCTCTACTAAACATATCATTAAACAGCTGAAACAGAGCTTTCAGCTTTTTTTCCACAATTCATTTCAACAAGAATTCAAGTACCTAATAACTAAATCAGATTATCTGTGCAGTAACCCCAACAATTGTACCACAATCAGCACTTACAATTACCCCCAAAAGTAAATATACAGCATTTTTTCAGTCTGACTGAACAATATGGACAGAATGTGAAAGTCTATAATAAAAGTAAAGTTGATTTTATTACAATTTACTAGCTACAAGGTAATTCCATGTGCTTAATGACATCATTGAGAGTTACTTATTATTATACCCACTTTGTAGGTGAAGAAACTAAGAATTTAAGAAGTTAAGATCAGAGTTTCCAAGTAGCAGAATAAAACCTGAAAGTCCAGATCTGAGCTAGTCATAGATACACATCCTGAAAGCCCAACACTCAGGAGGCTGAGACAGGAGGATCACCAAGAGTTCAAAGCACACCTGAACTATTTAGTAAGATCCTATCTCAAAAGTAAAGCAAAGAAAAGAAAAGAAAGACCAGGTCTGTTCTGATTCCAGTACTTCAGTTTTTTTGAGTAGTGAACACATCAGCATAGGATTCCACTTCTCTAAAAAATCTTGGCAGATTCTGCAATTTTATATCAGTACAGAAATCACAGGTAATATGCAAGTCATTTAGTCTTTATTAGTTGTGTGGCTAGTTGTGTGATGTTGGTCAAGTTATGTAAACATTTCAGCCTCCTTTTCTCCATCTTTCAGGCTGAGGCAAGGACATAGAAGAGCAAACGTGAGACCAAGGTTCATTCAGAGGCCTACCTGCCAGAACCTGGGCCCTCAATCAGCATTTGCTGCTGTACCTTAGTTTCCCATCCTCTTCCTCTCTGGTCTTCATCTTCTTGATTTTGAGGAAAATCAGTCATTGAAGCAGCACTGATCACTACCTTGGGGCTTGGTAAGATTCCAAGCTGGGTGCTTAGGAGCTGGAGCTGACAGGGAGTTCCTAGGGGAAGTCAATTCTCCAGGAAAAACTCAGTAACTGCAAATGCAAGTAGTAGAAGAACCATTCAACTAAACCCAGTTTTACCTGCTAATCATACACAAAGGGTGATCTGAAAACTGTGGCAAATCTTTAAATTTTTAAAATTTATCGCAGTAAAAGCATCCCCATTAACCACCCAAAAAATACTTTTTTAGTTTAAAAACACTTATCCTTTGTCAGTGTCTGCTATGTGGATGAGTCATGGCCATTGCTTGACCAACTTTCTCTCTGTGAAAGCCTGAGAGAATTTTTTCTTTCCAGGTGGCTCTTCTTAAGCATACTATACATCATCGATCACTTTCCTGTGTGGCCCCATAATCTCCTTGATCAGAAAATTTGAAAAATGCATTCAGGGTAAATCCTGAGGGGATTTAACAGGCCTTGTTAGATACAAAAGTTACCTTTTTAGTTATCTAGGTCTTGTTTTAACTTGGTCTTAACCATCCAGCAAAAAAGTATAACCATGAGGTATAAAAATAATGCCATATTAATATGCTGAGCTGTAAAGGCTCAAGTCAACAACTTCTGACACTGGCCAGTTCTTCTGATAACCCACTACTAATCTGAGCTATTGAACTATATAGAGTTATTTTGCTGAATTCAAGTACCTACAATCTTTAGACTGGCTTCAAGTATGTGAAGGTCCTTTAAAGACTTCTCATATTACACCTTCTCTAACTGCAGAGGAACGCCCATCTCTGACAAAACAAAACAAAAAAGAGGGATATAAATAAAGGACTGTTTTGTGGTGAAATATA
>NW_004524672.1:9092602-9094185 GCF_000260255.1 Octodon degus
CCACTACTATTATGGACTACTGGACTATATTGAATTATTTTGCTGAATTCACATACAAACAATATTTAAATGACAATGGAATACCCTTCTCTGACAAAACTAAACAAAAAAGGGGGATACAAATGAAGGACCATTTTGTATCTGTATATACAAAATAGTTAGGATAGATAGATAGCTATTTTCTCTTAATTCAATAAGAAGAAAGATTTATATTAATAGTGTTTGGACAGGATATCATGTCTGTATCTTGTACTATGAATAACCATTAAGAAGACAATAATATGCAATGTGTTAATTATTGAAACTGTCCTATTAATAGGTTTTGAAACTTTCTCATTGCTACTTGTTTCTCAATAAAATTAATTTTAAAAAATTAAAAAACAAAAAAGATATGTCTACATCTTGTCCTCTGAATAACTGCTATGAAGACAACAACATGCAATGTATTAATTATTGTAACTGCCATACTAACCTGTTTTGAAACTGTTTCATTGCTATTTTATCTTTTTTCTCATTAAAATGAATAAAAGACTTTTTCCCATAATTTTATTGAAAAACAAATAGCAATGAGACAGTTTCAAATCAAATTAGTAGGACAGTTGCAATAATTAATACAATGCATATTGTTTTCTTAGTGATTATTTGTTATACAAGATGCAGACATGATATCCTATTTACAAACACTATTACAACAAATCCCTCTATTCATTCAAATAAGGGAATGTAGCTGTATATCTATCCTAACCATTTTGAATACAGATACAAAATGGTCATTCATCCATATCCCCTTTTTTTTGTTGTTCAGTTCCATCTTTTAAATATTATAGGTGTGTGAACTCAGCAAAATATTCCAAAATAGATCAGCAGTCCATAATAGTATTGGATCTTACACATGACTGGCAATGTCAGAAGTTGTTGACCTGAGTCCCCTACAGCTCAACGTAACAACATGGCTTTATTTCTTATACTTCATTTTTATACTTTTCTGCTGGATAGTTAAGACCAAGTTAAAGCAAGACCTATGTAACAAGAATTGTAGCTTTTGGATCTGATAAGGTCAATCAAATCCCCTCAGGATTTATCCTAAGACCCTCAGTTTGTAGATCCTTTGTCAGTGTCAGCCATGTGGATGAGTCATGGCCATTGTTTGACCAATTTGCTTTCTGTGAAAGCCTGAGAGAATGTTTTCTCTCTATATGACTCTCCTTAGGCACACTCTACATCATAAATCACTTTCCTCTTTGGGCCCCATAATCTCCTTGATTAGAAAATTTGAGACACAACTGAGTTACATGATGTTACACTACATGTAACATAATGAGTCTTAATTGACCTTGGAAATCTAGGGCCAAAATGTTGGCTTTCCTTGCGGCCCTCCTTTTTCCCTAATTTTTGGTCTGTAAACTTAGGTTCTTAATCCTCCAGAAGAGAAGCTTATTTTTAGTACTATACAATCTAGGCTGTTGAGCTTAACCTCACTATCTGTCTGAATATCAAACATCTTAAGCATAAAATGGAACAGGTATTTTTCATCAAGTATGGATATGTTAAACTTTAAGTCCCTACAGAATAAGATGAAAAAA
>NW_004524672.1:9094520-9095987 GCF_000260255.1 Octodon degus
TGTATGGCTTTGCCTCTGTCATGCTTCCAAGCTCTTCTCCTTGCTCTCTCTTCATTGTCTAGTCCTCAAGTTCTTGCTTTCCTTTCAATTGTGTTATACCTTTCTATTTGTATTTCTTCTTTTGAGTTCTTATACTGGGGAGACTATATGATATTTACACATGTGTGTCTGGTTTATTTCACTTATGAGTATATCTTCAAGTGGTATCCAAAAAGATTTTTTAAAATGTGAAAAGTAAATAAATAAAGACACTTATCCAATCATCCCTGCCATTTTCTGATGAAGTTTTCGAGGTTCTTATTCAGGAATGCCTTTACAAGTTATGATCAAAAATGTAGTGAATGCTGTTACCAAGTACCACCTAGTGTAAAAGCAGGCTTGCAAAAACATGGTGTGTCCTCACCCACCTTATTCACAGTCTCTGGTACTGTGTAGCTTCTAGCTCTTCCCCACAGTCAAAATGAACATGAATGGGAAATATTTTGAATTAATTCAGAACATCGAGGCATCAATGACAGCACAACTAAAGACACTCACAAAAGAGAACCTCCAGAACTGCTTCAGAAAGTGGCAAGAATGACGGGACAAGTGTATCTGGAGTGCTAAGGATTATCTTGAGGGACATTAATGGCAATATGTCTTTTCAGTTTAAACAGTCACCTTGTTTTTTATCACACCTCATATATATTTATGATCTAATAAAATTTAATTGTGTATCACTCACTAAACAACCAGGCTATGTCCTGAGAAATGCTTCAACAATTTCATCATTGCATAAACATTATCAGCTGTTCTTACACAGACCTAGAAGATATATGTCAACTATTTGATGTGGCTTCTTCATGTGATCAAGAGGCTAGGTATGCCAGGCATGGTGGTATATGCCTGCAGTCCCAGCAGTGGCAGGGGTCGACTAAGTTAGATGGAAACAGGCAGTCAGACAGGAACTGGGTTTTCAAGGGAGTCCATGCAGAAAATAAAGACACACGAAACTTGTGGATGGAGGCACATCTGAAGAGAACCAGGTTCAAGATGCAGATGTAATAGCCAGGCCCTGGAATGTGCCTAGAGATGAAGAAGTTGAGATTATACTGTAATTAGCACCACCTGGACCAGTGAGCCCAGATTGGCATCAGAAGCATGAGTGGATGGCCAGAACATGTGGATCTATCCCTTTCCAAAGGTGTGTTTGTTCTTTCCATATACCCTTGCTATATGACTCACTTCCTTATTGGGTCACTAGTAACTAAGCAACTATACCTACAATCCATAGGTTGGTTGTAGTTTAACTCACATTGTACCAAAGCTGTGACTGTCGGGCGCGGGCGCCCTGCTCCTCAGCCTTGCCCCTCCCGCTGGAGCTTCTACTACGAGTCTTGTTTCCTGTATAGCTTTTGGTCCCTGCTGGCAAGATTTGATTGGTTCGCATAGCCCTACGAGGCAGCTGACTATTGGCCTATTGCCCAC
>NW_004524672.1:9099899-9116312 GCF_000260255.1 Octodon degus
TGTCGGGCATGGGCACCCTGCTCCTCAGCCTTGCCCCTCCCGCTGGAGCTTCTGCTACGAGTCTTGTTTCCTGTATAGCTTTTGGTCCCTACTGGCAAGATTTGATTGGTTCGCATAGCCCTACGAGGCAGCTGACTATTGGCCTATTGCCCACATCAGGCGATGTACTTGGCATCCACTGATAGGTCCGGGAAGGGGATATAAGGAGGGGTTAGAGGAAGAAGGCCAGAGAGGAGGAAGGCCAGAGAATAAAGAAGTCTAAAGACAAAGAAGGAGTCCCTGTCTTGTCTTTTCTCAGCACCGGTCAGTGACTTTACTATAGAAAATACTCTTGACAAAGTGCCCCAGTGGCCACCCACTTGGAGCTCTTCCTAGAAATCCACAAGCTCTGCTTCTTCTCCTTATTTCCAATAAAACTCTTTAACTTACTCCTTTAGTCATAACTTCATTCCTTAATATATGGGACCATGAACCTGGCACATCTGACATCTAACAGGTTGGGAGTTATTTTCCCCATAACCCTTTTTAGGTATGAAGCCTATCAACCTGGATTCCAGTCCCTCCTAGGAACTCTCAGTTCCTTTTCTCACTTTGAGTCTCCTCAAAAGCAGAGCCCAAGGCAAGGAACATAAGCCCTAGTCATCTACTTGGTGACTTCAGGAATTAAGATGAATGGAAAAGGAGACAGAGAGAGAAGAGGGAAAAGAGTAGCTAAGTGGGCAACTAGGGCTTAGTCCTCCTGGGATCCACTCAGGAATCCTGCAGAGCTCTCTCTCCCAGTGGGCTGAGCATCTACCCTCTGGCTTTCGGTCCTGCTTGCTGAGATTTCCACTTGAGAGCACTGAGTGAGTGTCCCATATTTCCTTTCAGGCCTGTGTAACAGCTGGGCAAACTTCAGGGCCTCTGGAGAAGACCCGAGTCAGAAGAGAAGTTAGAGACAGAACCTTGGGGTAGCAATCAGTTTACTAGACATGCAGCAGGACTGACCTTCACCACCACAGATACAGTTAGTGTCCAAGGAGATGGGAGGAAGAAAACTTGGCTCTACCACCTAATATCCAGCTGTGTGCAGACGAACCTTTACTGACAAGCTCTCTAGGGGAAATGTGGGTCAGGGGCTCAAATGTAGTCTTTGTCTATCTCCATGAACCGTGCCAGGGCTAAAATCAAGCTATTAACCTGAGGTCTACCAGTTCATAAAGTTCCCGAAAAATTAACAATTGATTCTCAGGAATCAGAATGACTGACTCTGCTCTATTACTGCTTAAAAGCTTTTTAATAAAGTCTTTTTCTTCTTAAACTAAACACTTAACATTAAAAATCTGCCAGGAATGGTGGCACGTGCCTATAAACCCAGCACTCAGGAGACAGAGGCAGGAGGGTCAGAGTGAAGTTGAGCCTAGGCTACAGAGTGAGCTCAAGGCCAGCCTGAATGACATAGCAAGACCCCATCTCAAAGAAAATTTAAAAATTCTAAGCAATAAAGTCAATTGTAAGGAAGATGACTAAGGTGGGTAACCAGAAATTGGACAAAGACCAGCAATCTGACATTACAGGTACAAGTGTGTTTTTAGGCCTCATTTCTCTGACCAAAAGATACTGAGGTACCCCACATCTCAGAACATAGTTCCTGATCCCACAATCTGGGAAGGGAGATCATACCAAAATGTCACTGCAGTCTAGGCAAGAAATTTGAGGAAAGGAGCTGGGTACACACTAATAGAAAGTCTCCCAATGAGGAACTGTTTTCAATGTCAGAAAATTCTCCATTGCTTGAAAACCAAATCCCCTGTGTAACAGTTTAAATGTTTTTCCACCAGTTCTATTCTTGGTGGAAGTAGAACAGTTATCCACAACCTTCTGTAAAATAACCTCTCAGATACTTGAGGGCTTTTTTTTCTCTAGAGAAAATAGTCTAAGCTGGTCTTCTGTCAGAAATTCAATTTTCCTGCACTTTAACACTCTCCGGGGCTTTCTTTCTAACCTTGTCCAAGTTCTACATGTCCTGATCAGCCGTAGGACCCAGACCTGGACACATGCTACTTGCTGAGTTTTGACTACAGAGAAGAAAAGGGAGGAGAGGGAGTCTCTTAGAGACACTACATGCTGTGTGTATTTATAGAGTGCATTATTACAAGCTCTCTTTCCAAGCTAGCAAATAGCCAACACAGGGCAAGGAGGCTGTGGTGGGAACAGAAGGGATCCCCTTTCTGTTGCGGCCATCTCCTCTTTAGAGTCAGAGCAGAGGCCTCCTGATGAGTCAGAGCAGACCATCTCTGTACCTCACCAACCAAGGCTCTTGTTTTCACATATCACACCCATATCGAGGCTCACCGCAAATCCTATCTATATCAAAAATCAGGAAGCTGGAACACTTTTAAGGCTCCAAAACACACCAAATGACAAATTTAGAATATTTTGGAAGGAATACTAAATCCAGGAAAAGATGACATAAACCTAAGATGTTTTTAGCAATCTCCCTCTTACTCATTCATGGATGCCCAAACTAAAATAGAAATTCAGTGAAAGTATAAGGTGAGACCAACTAATTCGACAACCAAGTTACAGGTCTATAATTTATTAATTAATTTGCAATGAATTAATTTTAATTTACTGTCCAACCCATTATGTAATTTTGACATGAAATCAGTATTTTTAAACTACTGAAGTGATGACGTGCCTACTTTGTGTGCTACGACTTCAAGATCTGATGTGTATTTACATTCAACTCAAGCACTGATACCCACTGTGTTGGGTGCCACAGGTTCCAGGTAGGTGTGGTACCCACTCCAGCAACATCAACATCACTTAGGAACTTGTGAGACATACAAAATCTCAGGCCCCACAGGAGAACAATGGAGTCAAAATTCAGGATACAGCACAGCAGTTGGTGTTCTACTGAGCTCTCCATGTGGGTCAGACACACACCCTACCCTGCACACCACGGGCCTACATACTGCCAAATTGGAAACTTTTAATCTGCTCTTGCTTCCTAGAGTCGCCAGTGCCTAATGGAAGATATGAATCCTTAAGAAACAAATCTGTTGTCCTGTTGCTAGGGAGCCTATTATAATAAATTTGGTCCCCTGAGATATGTTTTTATATTTGTGGCAAGTAAATGAGTTTTCCATTGGCATACTTCTCTTTTTTCAAATGGTTCATTTTATTCCTCTTTTCTGTTTGTGTTTAGATTTGAATTCTTCGTCTTCTTAGCATTTGACAGTAACCATAACCATAATTTTTTATCATACATATCTAAGATTGTTCAATTTAGCAAATAAAAATACAAGATATTCAGTTAAATCTGAATTTCAAATAAACAATGAATAATGTTGTAATATAACTATGTCCCAGAAATTGCAAAGTGTGTACTTATACAATAAAGTATTTGGCAACCATTGTATGAGGCGTACTTATACTAAAACTTATTCATTGTTTATTTGAAATTCAAACTGGGAACCTTGTATTTTATCTGATAAATCTATTCATGTCTCTTTATACCTTCCAAATTCCTCCACTGGCCAGACCCTGGGGTCCCCCAGGTCAGCTGGCGTAAGAATGGCAGGAAAGCAGCACTCATGCTGAGAAAGGCAGGCTTATGGTGTCATTCCCTAACAACTTGAACTTGAAGAAATAATTCCAGATAAAACCAGCTGCCCAAATGTTTTCCTGGGCTTTTGGAGGATGGCTCCTCTCGCTTCCAGTGAGTGCCACCTGCCTCTCAGGATCAAGCACTCATTAAAAGAAAAAAAAAAATCAAATCAAACAAAGAGAACACTGTCAGTCAATCAGAGCTGCACAAATGCACCCACTTAGCTTCCAGCTCAAATTGGACCTCCAGATTTGTGCTATTGAAAAGGAAATTGGCCTCACTTGCTTCGAAACAGCCCCAAAGTGGGGAAATTAGTACAGAAGATGCCAAGTCATAATGAAATCTGGCAACAGCAGTGGGTTGTGTGGCATCATCCAATTACAGCAAACATAGACACTGCCCAGGGGGAGAAGCCAGTCTGGACAACTGGCAAAATTAGGACCCTGCATAGTAATTACCAGTGTACAGAGGAAATGTGCTAAGATGTTAGAAAAATCACATAGTTTGATGATTGCAAACACCCTAACAAATGCACAGATCACTACTCCACATAGCTCCAAATAAATGTCCTCAATAGATGCCAGACCGTGAGCTCCTCCTAGGGACAAAGTCCCCTTAAAGCCAGATCTTAGGTTGTCTGTCTCCTCTTTCCTGAGTGTTCTCGCTCTCTCTCTCTCTTTCTCACCCACATGATCTATATAAGATTTACCTAATACCACCTAGCGTAAATTTTTATATTGGCCTCTGGAAAGAGGACATAACGTATGAAATTCTCATGTTAATTAAGTTGGTATTTAACCATTATTTGCTCACTTTGCAAAGCAACATGATTTGTAAACAAGTGTAGTTCTAGAAGTTTCTATTCTAGTGGCCAGGAAAAACATCCTGGAGACCACCATTCTGCCTGGTAATCAAAGGTGACACTGACATCTTTGGGGAGAGTGAGAACATAAGCATAGCAGAGGAAAATGGGCAAGGAATAACAGCAGGCCAGAAAAAAAGAGACTCCAGGTATTCATGCAATATAAATTCATATGAACTGAAAACTCAACTTAACAGGAAAGTAGCAAAATGTTATAGCCTGTGCTCTAGACTCTGGGTGCATATAATTAGACACTATCTCTTCCATATATGGTAGAACATAAATATAGGACATTAATGAATCAAAATAGTTTTAACCTGGTTGTTCCAGTTCACAGTTTCATCTAGGAGGTATCTTGGTTGTAGATTTTTGTCCAATATTAAGATAAAAATGATTTTATTCACTTATTCTATTGAAGTCAGAATAGCTCATTCAATTTTTAAAACAAAAACACAGTCATGTATATGTAAATATGGGTTAAATACCAACTGTGGGCTGGGAAATGGCTCAGTAGAATAAGCGCTTCCCTGGCAAGCGCAAGGGCCTGATTTCAATCCTTGGTTCCGAAAATAAATAAATAAAAATAAATAAAATACCAACTGAACTGATGTGAGAAGTTTATATTTTATGTCCTATTTCCAGAGGCCAACATAAAATAAAAATATATTTTGTATGGGTGTAAATCTTATATAGATCATGTAACAGGAAAAAAAATAACTGTTACTTTCATATACAAAGTATATTTTGAGCCAGGAAACTTAAAGGGCAGATAGAATTTCTCTTAGAGAGAAACATTTTCTTCTGATTAGGAAAAAAAAGTATCAAGATATTTGATTTTGGAAGAAGAGGGCCCCAAAAATGGCTGGACAAGGAGAAGGTAAATTGCTTTAGCTAGGGAATAACAGGACTTAGTAGATTCACTGGTGGTTGCTCACGGTAACCAAACAGTGACATGTGCGGAGCATGAAAAACAGAGAAAGTTAAGAGAAGATGGAGACCCAATTGAATGTGGGAATCTGGGGACTCAGAGAAGAGAGTTAGAGAGACATTTCCATGATGGAAGGGCTGGGGCGGCGTGTCAATAAAATATTGTCTGAGATTTACAATGTGATTCCAGAGCTTTGATAACATCTGCTATATGAAAGAACCTTGGATTGGAGGAAGCTTGTGAAAAGGAATAGGAGCTGCCTGTAACATTCAAGATGGCACAGGACAAAAGAGTGAGCTAAAGGCTGGATGACATGCATTAGAGCAACAATTTCCACAAGAGCAGGAAATCACAGAGAGGCAAGCGCAAAAATAGAAAGGTCCCTTAAGACTCTACAGACGTCTCAACAAGTTCCAGACTCCCAGCAGGGCATACAAAGGAGGCTGCAACCAGTTTTTCTCTACCAAATAAAGCTCCCCCATCGAAACTACAGAAAACTACTTTATACCTCCAGAATTTAATAAAGGGGGGAGAGAGACAGGGAAGGAAAGAACAAGATTAAAAGAGAAAGATAGGAATATAGTGACTAAAACTTTTAACTGGCATCAGTTTCATCCCAAGGAATACACAGAATTTAGACATTATGAATAGGACAAGTAACATTGGCAGTGATAAAACAAAATACAAAATAAAGCAGGAAATATGTGTCAAATAATCTCTATTAACTACAATACACAGAAGCAGTATGCTTTATATAGGTTAAGAAAGATGTTTTCAAACCAGGTGTGCCAGGTTCAGCTCCCAGAACAACTTTCTAATCAAGAGAACTTGTCCATTTGCCTCTCTGAGTACTTTCTGTAGAACAGGCTAATAGTAACAATAATAATAATACATTCCTTATGAAGATGCTGTAGGGAATAACTAAGATAACACTGTATATCTGTTAGAGTTCCATTTCTAGCAATAACAAACAGGGTTGTTTTGGACCAACATTCCCATTGAGATGAATCTGAAAATTAAACAAAATGTTTTGGTTTGTTTTTTTTCAAAACAGCATTGGAAACTCTCAAGACAGTGAGAATTTGAGAAGCCAAACTCTGGAAAAGAAAAGCAATGAAAACAAGTGATCCTGGTAATTTATAGTCACTTGCCCCTTGGGTCTATGGCTAGTTCTGAAAGTAAAAGAAGTTAGTAGGTCAAAAGGATAAGCAGAGAAATATAAAATTCCATAAGTTAGAGGGTCAAAACTTTGACATCTAGTCCCATGGTATGATTATATGGCCATTGGTTCTTGTACTGAAGCTTGTTCACACCCAGGGGTGTGGTGTTGTATCACATTGCAATGTGACATGTGATAAGATCTAATCAGATACCAGGCCCAATTCTCTGGAAACTCTAGAATTGTGAGCAAAATGAATTGGGTTTTTTTTTTTTCTTTATTCAGTACCCAACACTTGATATTTTGTTATGGCATATAAAATGGACTAAAATACCTCACCAATATAGAGAGTTTCTGATAAGTACAGAGTAAAACCAAACTAGACCAGTCCTCACCAAGAATAAGCCAAATCAAAATAATCTCTACCTCAGTGAAGGCTATCTGCCCGTAGTTTAACTGCTACTTAAAGAAAAAAATGAACTCAGAGTTTCAAATTGCTTCCACAGTTTTTCATATAGAATGGCCATCATGAAAGCAAAAATAACCAGGCAAACAAGAAGATAAAAAGCATCAAAATCCAAGTTAAAAAAAGAAGAGCAGATGATAAAAACAAACATAGAAATATCCAGACACTGGAGTCATCTAACCGGGATTTGAAGTAACTGCAACTAATATGTTTAGAAAATAAATTACAGGACAGGATATCATGTCTGCATCTTGTACTATGAATAACCACTACGAAGAAAACAATATGCAATGTATTAATTATTGAAACTGCCCTACTAATCAATTTTGAAACCCTCACATTACTATTTGTTTCTCAATAAAATTAATTTTAAAAACAAAATAAATTACAAGAATGTATAATTTCATCAGAGAATTTAAACTACACAGGAAATAATTCAATGGACAATCTGGACCTAAAAGCCACAGTTTCATAGTAAGAGATGCATGGGTTTAATGGCCCCATTCAGGAACAGCTGAAGATCAGTAATCTGAGCAAGATCAGATGAATGAGAATAAAGATAAGAAAAATAAAAAATATAAGCCCAAGGGATAAGAGACATAGAACATACAATAAAAATATTTAATATGTTATATTTTGAGGAGAGGAGATATAAATAATGTTTGAGGGGCTAATGACTGAGAATTATAAAATTCATGGAAGGAATTAAGCCACATATTCTAAAAACCCCAGAGAATTTATTTAAAAAACTAAGCACATTACAGAAAAATACTAAATATCAGGAGCAAAGAGAATAGAGCCTAATACCTAGTATTTTTCAATATCTTCAAAAACAATGACCCACAGCTTAGACCTTATTGACAGTGTACTCAGACTTTCTAAACAGAAAGTAAGTTGACACACTTTGAAAACAAAATAATCCAGTTAGTATTCCACTGTTAGGATAACAGTTAAAAAATGTCACACTGCTACGGAGTTCAGATCACCTACCATTAACAACCTACAGTAAATGTTCTCAGTTCCTTTTCACAGCAGGAAAAAGACCACACTGATCTTTAATATCTCCTTCTCCTTCTATGAAATCAGCAATCAGTATGTGCTAGTTGATACACTGTGTCAACTTGAGAAGTTTAGAAGTTTAAGTGACTTAGTAGAGAGCTAGGGTTCTTACTTCATAAACATCCTCATTCTGTTCAAGAGAACATGGACATTGTGTAGTTCTACACTCCCACCCTAAGGTGTGGAAGTCCCTCCAGAGGGTGTCCAGGGCCCAACCTAGGGTCTGAAGGGCCCTTACTAGAGAGACTTAGCACTTAAAGGATATATAAAGGGAATTGGGGAAGGATGATTTATTCCACTTCCTCAGAGGAGCTCTGGTCTTTGCAGTCAGTGTGGAAGGAAGAGAGGCTTGCTAGACACCACAGCTGCTTCTCCCTTTGCTCTTGCTGTTCTCTGCTACCCTCTTCCATGTGCTACTCTGCCTTGGAGCCAGTTGAGTATGGACTGAAACCTCCACTAACTGTGAACTAAATAAACCTCTCCTCCCTTAATACTGAGTGTCAGGTATTTTGTCCCAGCAACTTAGTGAAAAGTAACCAAGACATAGTTAAAAGCTAAAAATTAAATTATTTCCTTTTTCACCTTCCCTTATATGAAAGTGTAGATTACTGCTCGCTGTATAGCTTTTATTGCCAAAAAAAAGAGAAAAAAAAATACTTCTTTCCTCAATTCCACTGAGCAAAAATATGCATGCTATTAGTTTCTAGATGTTGTCAAAGAATATCAGAACTGGACAATAGTTAAAATGATTAAAGCACTTTTATTAAGGTCTACTGCAATGGAATGAGGAGGCATTGGTATAAACTGGACTCAGTGGTGAGTGCTGTATAAGCAAGTGAGAATTTATAGCCAATGAACAGGTTAGGGATCTGCAGACAGAGAACCACTAGAGAAGCCCACGGCTACACTAACCTGAATGAGTCTTATTGAAGGTGGGCCATGGTGAGCAGATATCTCAGGAATGGTAGAGGATGAAGAATCAAATTATATAGTAGATATCTAAGGATGATACTCCAAATGTAGAGGCTGGTGATGAAGTGCTCTGGTCAAACTGGCTTAGCAAGAGTCTTGCTAAAATTGAACAAATTAGAGCAGCCCCTTAGTTGAAAAATAATTCAGGTAATGTGGCTAAAATTTAGTCAGAAAGATAATGTTCATCAGTGTCATAGTAGTTATCATTTGTTTCTGTGTGTCTCTTTTACAAGAATTCTATTTTATTTTCTGTCCTTTGGTTGTGTTCCTAGGAATCAAACCCAGGGCCTCCCACATGCTAAGCATCTGCTCTGCCACTGAATTACATCTTCAGTCTTCCAGAGAGTACTTTTTTAACAAGGAGGCTGTGTATCACTTATACAACGTATAATTCATTGGTGTTTTTACTGGGAATACACATTAAAGAAAGAAAAGACAGAAAAAGAGGTAAAAGGAGAAAGAGGTGATGTAGAAAATAGGAGCAAGAGAAAAAATAAAAGGAGAGGGGGAGCAGAAGGAAAGACAAATGAACACACCAGGCAGGAGCATCAAAATTATTATCAATTATAGGTCTAGTAAAAGACTGACTGCAGCAACCCAGAGGCAGAAAATGTAAGTTTCAAGGTTTATAAATGTACTTTTGTTATTTGGTTTGAATTTTTGTGGCCATCCTATTCCTCAGACAAACTCGTATTTGCATGTAAATACAAAAATATATATGGAGTATTCAGTACTAACAACCCCATTTAAAAGGGTTTTCTGAACCTGTTTTACATTCAGCTGTTTCTACCAAGAATATAAAACTAAAATTCCAGTCCATTTCATTCTTCCTAACAACAAACTTGAAAGGAACGTGAAACTCTTGCAAATTGTTCACATTTTCTAGTCTCATGTTGGAACTTGTTTAGAGAGTGAAAGGATTTGTCCAAAAAATGTGCCTCAAAATAGAGTATATTACTTTAAACATAAGATAAACCTGTTTATCATAATGGGGGTAAAGAGGACAATTCTATGTGCATGTTTTTCAGTGCTAAAAAGAAGTGAGAAACCTAAAGAACACATTCAGGCAATAAAAGAAAGGTGACGGGAAACTGAGAGGTAGAATTTTGACACAGGGAAGGGATCAAGACACGTGGAATGCATACACCAGCTTTCCAGAACACACATCACCATTCTGCGAAACTAACCACTAAACTTAAAAAGAAAGAGAGCAAATGAGACAGGTTTTACATAAATTCTTTTTATTTTTTCCCTAAGATCTCTGCAGAACGCTAAGCAACATATAAAGATGCTTCCCTCGAGAAATAATTTTCTGATCTTTAAAGCTGAAATTATTTGCTTTAGCCCAGGGAAAAGTAGAAATTCTGCAGTAACAGTGCCCTAGCCCTGTCACCTAACCTGAGGCACAGAATGTGGCCATAGTGGCTGAGCCACAGCTTGCTCTTCCACCTTGACAAATCAGGGGAGGAAGTGTAAAGGGAGCTAAACCCTACTCCTGATGTCACTCCACATCACTAGCCATCTGCAAAATGCAAATTAAAATAACATTGAGATATCATCTCATTCCAGAAAGAATGGCTATCATAAAGAAATCACCCAACAACAAATGTTGGAGAGACTGTGGGGAAAAAGGAACCCTTCTCCACTGCTGGTGGGAATGTAGACTGGTTCAACCATTATAGAAATCAGTGTGGAGACTCCTTAGAAAACTAGGACTGGAAATCCCATTCAGACCAGCTATTCCCCTACTGGAATTTTTCCTGAAGGATCTGAAAACATCATATCATAGTGATATATTGTGTACCTATGTTTATAGCAGCACAATTTGTGATAGCCAAATCTTGGAAACAACCAAGATGCCCATCACCTGAGAAATGGATGAAAAAGATGTGGTATTTTCATACAATGGAGTATTACTCAGCTATAAAGAATGATAAACTCAAAGCCTTCATATTTAAGTGGATGCCACTTGAAGATATACTCATAAGTGAAATAAACCAGACATACATGTGTAAATATGGTATAGTCTCTCCAGTATAAGAACTCAAAAGAAAAAATACAAATAGAAAGGTATAATACAATTAAAGGAAAGCAAGAACTTGAGGACTAGACAATGAAAAGAGAGCAAGGAGAAGGGCTAGGAAGCATGACAGAGGCAAAGCCATACAGTTATATGTACAAAATGGGTAAGTCAATGATCCTGAGAATCTCCAGAAGATTTTTGAATCTAGCAGTTAATTGAAGGATTCTCACCCTGACTAACTATATATGCTGATACCTTGAACGGAGCAACTGCACTGAAGATGGCAATTTGTAATAGTAGGTTCACGCATGGAGTACCTGTCATTCTGGTCTTCTGAATATGTGCTGCTTGTGCTGACATGCCAGTTGCTGCCATGCTGTCTCTCGGGTAGACGTTTGTTTCAAAAGGAAGGGGGTGGTGAATGAAGGCAGGAGACAGGAAAAGGAGTGTTGTGGGACTGTCCTGCTACAATGCTGTATGTGGTTAGATTTCTAAACTTATGTATAAGCATATATAATTCTTTATTCCTATTTTTTAAATATATTTTAATTTTTTTATTTTTTTCATCATATTCTGTAGGGACTTAAAGTTTAACATATCCATATTTGATGAAAAATACCTGTTCCATGTTATGCCTAAGATGTTTGATATTCAGATAGATAGTGAGGTTCAGCTCAACAGCCTAGACTGTACGATACTAACAATAAGCTTCTCTTCTGGAGGGTTAAGAACCTAAGTTTTCAGACAAAAAATTAGAGAAAAAAGAGGGCCACAAGGAAAGCCAACATTTTGGCCCTAGCTTTCCAAGTTCAATTAAGACTCAGGACATACGAGAACCTGTACTGTTACATCATGTAACTCAGTTGTGTCCCAAATTTTCTGATCAAGGAGATTATAGGACCAAAGAGGAAAGTGATTGATGACATAGAGTGTGCCTAAGGAGAGTCACATAGAGAGAAAACATTCTCTTAAGCTTTCACAGAGAACAAATTGGTCAAACAATGGCCATGGCTATTGGTCAAACAATCCACATGGCTGACACTGACAAAGGATCTACAAACTGAGGTACAGGGTCTCAGGATAAATCCTGAAGGAATTTGACTGACCTTATCAGATCCAAAAGCTACAATTCTTGTTACATAGGTCTTGCTTTATCTTGGTCTTAACTATCCAGCAGAAAAGTATAAAAATGAATTATAAGAAGTAAAGCCATGTTATGTTGAGCTGTAGGAGAATCAGGTCAACAACTTCTGACACTGCCAGTGAAGCAGAAGACCCAATACTATTATGGACTACTGGACCATTTTGGAATATTTTGCTGAGTTCACACACCTATAATATTTAAAAGATGGAACTAAATAAAAAAGGGGATAGAGATGAATGACCATTTTGTATCTGTGTAGCAAAATTGTTAGGGTAGATATACAGCTACATTCTCTTAATTCAATGAATAGAGGGATTTGTTGTAATAGTGTTTGTAAATAGGATACCATGTCTGCATCTTGTATAACAAATAAGCACTAAGAAAACAATATGTATTGTATTAATTATTGCAACTGTCCTACTAATTTGATTTGAAACTGTATCATTGCTATTTGTTTCTCAATAAAATTATGGGGGGGAAAGTGTGGTAGAAAGCACAGCTAGAGCAGGGAACAAGGTCTGGAGCTCAACAATTTCAGAGATGACTTTTGAGGTCTGCACAGTCCTACAGGTAACCCACTATGACTACTGGACTATATTGGATTATTTCGTTGAATTCATGAGCCTACAATATTTAAATGGCAATGGAATACACATCTCTGACAAAACTAAATGAAAAAAGGGGATATAAATGAAGGGCCATTTTGTATCTGTATATACCAAATAGGATAGATATACAGCTACTTTCTCTTAATTCAATGAGAAGTTAAATTTGTACCAATAGTGTTTGGACAGGATATCATGTCTGCATCTTGTACTATGAATAACTACTATAGACAACAATATGCAATGTATTAATTATTGTAACTGTCCTATCCTGTTTTGAAACTGTCTCATTACTATTTTTTTCTCAATGAAATTAATTTAAAAAATGAAAGAAAGAAAGCATGGCATGTGTATTACAGCCTGGAGCTGGGTATATTTACATGGACTTGGGAGTGGCTTCAGGCTGGCCAATCTAGAAAACTGCATTCCTACTGTGGGCCCATTTGGTGAGCTCTGTTAGAAGGCAAGCTGTTTACATGTGAAGAAGGAAGGGCAATTTACAGGTAAAGCCTAGGTCTGGGACCCAATTTACAGCCTTACTGAGTCTTTCAGACCCTTAGGAATTTTTTGGATTTAGTTTTAGAAGGGAAAAGTCATTGTAAATTTGGGGAACTTTTGTGTACTAAAGCTTCACGTTTTTCCAAAAGCACAATTTTTAAATTATGATTTTCTTTTCTTCTTTTGACTTACGTTTACTTTTTTCTATTCTACTACTTCAGGTGTACCACATATACCGGCTTTGGCTGAGAGGCAACTTGGAGATCTAAGGTCATAATTTCTAGAGAACAGAGTACTACAGCTCTGTAAGTAGGTGGAGCAAACCTTACCTGTACTCACCAAATTGTATATAAGTGCTGGGTGTTCTCATGGACTTGAATTATGAAGGATTTAACTATTTAATTCAAAATATTCTCACTCTTTCAGTCTCCTTAGGATCCAGTGGTACTGAATTCCAATTTAAGAAAAATGTCAGACCTTCAGGACTCTCCATTCTGAACCCAGGATAATCTACATAAGATTTTGCATAACTTTGCATATCAAGTTCAAGACCCTCCTCTTCCCTTGGTTATAGATGATGTTAATTAATTGACTAGTGCAACCTCCAGCAGTTTTCCCCTCTCTTACCTCCTCTGCCTGGTGCCCACCCAAGGTGCAGGCCAAGCATTCCAGGGAGAATCCAGGCCATTCTGGCAAAACGCAGTTGACACTGCTGCTTATCAGCCTGCACTCTGAGGCTTTGGAGAAGAAAGCCTACCCCCACCTTGTCAGGAAGAATGACAGTGAGCACCTGCCCCCTTGATCCCTGCCCACCTTCCCTGCAGCTCTCTGGCAGAGAGGAGGCATTCAGAAGCCCGTGGACTTTAAATAATAACTCAGGAGAGTAAGAAGGTGGGGAAGAAAAGTAGCCTTGGATTTCCTGCAGAGAAGAATGAAGAGCTAAAGATAGAAGATAGAATAGTAAAATCATAGCCAGACTAGGCTCTGAGTAGGATTTTCAACCTTTTTTGCTCCTCTTTGCCATTCAGTAGTTAAAAGCTATGGGATCCAAAGCTTGGTAGTGTCCAGGTAAATGAAGAACACTATTTGCCTGGAAGGGGACATAGGCCCTCCTGCTGGCAGCTGCAGGGAGGCCAGCCATCTAGGCCCAAGGCATGCATAGTCAGCTCCCCAGTGTCTCTGGAGAAGTCTCTCAGACAAGCTACAGAAAATCCCCCCAAATTCCACTCCCATCTATCACCTCCATCCACCACTTATGCAACTGAATGGAACAGCTGTGATTTTCCATGGTTAGTTTCCAGAGCCAGCAAAACCCTGTGCTCACAGTTCCTGGAAAGCACAACAGGAACACCCCAACACAGTTTCCTCAACACAAGAGAAGGGTCCACTCTTCAGCACCTACAATGTCTTCCTGCTCAGCTCTGAGATGTGAGAATGACATTAAAGAGTTTCCTGTCTTTGAGCTAGAAAATGGGATGCTCAGAAGAGTAAAACAAAGTAAGCAAATAGAATATGGCATTGAGGAGTACGAGAAGGACTTCCTTTCACCCCTGAAATCAAGTTATACATGTGTATCACCATAAGGTCAATCTTATAAGAATATTAGCTTTAATTACTTCAAGATATTCTGGAAGCACACACAAAAAAAATGTTTGCACAGTAGTGTACAGACAGAACAGGAAAACTGGCAAACCTATGCAAACCAGTATTCCTAAGGCATTTTACTGTACAATTTGTCTTTTGGCATGTCACTGTCAGTTACTTTGCTTAGTTTTAGGTCCCTGAGATGAAAATTAAACTGTATCCATGTGTCAGGCAGAGTTGACAAGATGGTCATTATCTAAAAGCACTGAATAAGCTGGGCATGGTGTTGAATGCCTGTAATCCTAGCACTGGGGAGGCTGAGACAGAAAGAATACTGAATGATCAAGACCAGCCTGGGCTACATCATGAGTTCAAGGCTATCCTGAACCACATACTAAGACCACATCTCAAAAAACAAAGAGAAAGCACTGAAATACTTGCAAAACCAAAGAAGAACAACCATAAAAACAATTTTTTTCTTAAAAATAAATAGTAAGTACCATCATTTGCATACACCATTACCATTTCTTACCCAATTAATATACGACAAAACAAAATCATGAATATCATGATTGGATTTTTTTTGTATATTAGAGAAGAGTCTACAGAGTGTTCAGGGTCTCACTACTAGATCAGACTCATAGTGATCCACCTGTTTACAGTTTCCCAAGAGCTGGGATTACAGGCATGCACCACCATGCCTAGTCTCAATTGCTGTCTCAGCATGCCCTGGTGGGCAGGGCCAACACAGCAGGACCAGGGACTGAACCCATGGCCATGGCCCCTGTGCCTGTTTGCAGGTGCTTTAATCCGCTGAGCTATTTGGCCAGTCCTATGACTGGATTAAATTTTAACATTTATTTATTGTACTCCTGAAAGTAGTACACATAAGAGGACAAAGTTATCACTAATATTCTCGCCTTTTCTCTTCCCACTACCAAAAAGGCATATTCTAACTTCCCTTACTCTAATTTATTCCCTCCTAGTCTTATAAAAAAAAAAAAGTCTGTGCCTTGGCTGTACTTCTTCCTTGGAGCATTTGAGAATTCAATTTGGGGGAAGAGAGTAGGAAATAACAAGAAATAGGAAAAAATATAAATACCAAGGCTAACCCTGAGGGCAGTAGTTTTTCAGAAAATGTAAAAGATAGCCACTGTGGAGAACCAAGAGAATATGAAAGAATTCATCAAAAAGAAAGGCAGGAGTGAGATGACCGATGGCCCTCCGGATCCTGAATAGATCCAGAGCACAGGCCCGGCGAGTGAGTGAAATGACCAGGGCCACGGGATCCTGAACAGACCCAGAGCGCAGGCCTGGCAAGTGAATGAGACGACCCGGGTCCCGGGGATCCTCATTTAACCCAGGCTGCATGCAGGCCCAGCATGGAACCCTTCAGCAGAACTCCCTGCAAAGAGGCTAGAGATAAGACCCACCCAGCTGATTCAGGAGCAGAACATCTTGCCAGAGAGACACAAAGGGTTCAACTCTAACACCTGCAGCAGAAAGAAGTGGAGCACAGCA
>NW_004524672.1:9117989-9129627 GCF_000260255.1 Octodon degus
GTTACTCTCCTAAAATCTTGTTTTGAGATTTTGTACCACTGTTTTTATTTTTTTTCTTTCTTTAAAATAAAAATAACTGATGTCAATAAATAAAAAAAAGAGAAAGGCAAATATATAGAACTGTAGCTGTGTTTTGTGTCCGGTTCAGGATGTTTGAACCATTGCAAGATCTAGAGATATCATGAAATTGGCTTTTAGTTCTTGGGCTAGTTCTCTGACTGCAGCTTCAAGACTTTATCACATGTGGTCTCAGCTTCAATAGGGATACAGGACCTAATCCTTCTTAGCTTGTAGTTTTTTCTTTGGTTTTGTTTTTTTTTGTTTTGTTTTTTGTTTTTATGCAATTTGGTCCAGGGTCTCACTACACAGGTCAGACTCATAGCAATCCTCCTGTTTTCAGCCTCCCCAGCGCTGGGATCAGAGGTATGCACCACCACACCCAGTCTCTGTGGCTGGCTCAGTACATTCAGGGGTGGGGCCTGAATGGCATGTGGTGCCAGGCATCAAACCCTGGTCCCTGCACTTGCCTAAGCACACGCATAGTCCTCTGAGTTATCTCGTCAGCCCTCAGCTTGTAGTTTTTAAAATGCAACTAGAAGAGAAATTGGAAAATTTAAATTGGAACATAAATGACTCTACAGCTGCAGCTTCTACCCATTCTCACTACCTCCATGACAGAAAGTCATTTAGTGCTAATATCTTCTTCCTTGTGTGGACGTTGGACATTGCTGTGTTTGCATATCCAACCAGTTTTGTTAGATTTCCCTCACTGTGACAAACACCTAAGACAGTCAATTTAAAAGAAGGAAAGATTTATTTTGTCTTACACTTGACCAAGGTTTCAACCCATGATCCCTTGGCCTTGCTGCTTTGGGCCTGTGGCAGCACAGTACACCATGGCAGGAGTATGGGACAAAGAAATCTGCTCACCTCATGCTGCCCAGGAAGCAAAACAGGCGAGGAAGTGGCCAGAGTCCCAGTACCCTGCAAGGGCACAAGTCCAATTAGCTAATTTCTTCCAACTTGTCCTCACCCCCTAAATGTTCCACCACTCCCAAATACTATCACAAGCTGGGGACCATGCTTTCAACACAGGAGTCCCTAAAGAACACTTCAGGACCAAACCAGCATGGTTAAGTCATTTTGTGAGAGCAAACTCCTTTCACAGCAATAGATCTATATTCCCAGCAGCCTGGGTTTTTAGCTTCCATCCCAGTGTGACTATACAGATTAAATAAAATACAAAGTTGTAAGTGGTAAGGAGCTACATGAATGCAATATCTCTGGCAACTGATCTTAGGCTACAAACTGCAAAAAGATACAGAGGCCTGAAGGAACAAATCATTCTGATTCAGACTTCTGTCAGAATATCAAGAAAACAGAAGCAAATATATTTTTCTTAGGTATAAGCCTCTGGAGTTTCATTGTCTATAGATTTGGGAGAAAATTCCGTGTATTTAAAGACTGGAAGCTGATTCCCTGGGGCCTTGCATGGTTACCCTTCGATCAGATTTCCTGTTCCTGGTGAATTCAGTCAGTCACATCTCCCTCTGCACTCACACTGTTGTTTCTGTGCGGCACCAAACTGACTCCAAACTGACTGTGCTGCTTCTATTAAAGTTCCAAACATGCCCCCACGTTAAAGCTGGTGGGAATTGAGACAGACTTTACCTAAAGACTGGGGACTTCAGAGGAAGTCATGTTGTGACAGGGAAATACCTCCCAATCTGTTAAATGTCAGATATGTTAAATTCATGTCTTCCAAAGACTGAAGAATGAATTTCAAATACAAGGGAGATTAAGCATAGGAGAAGTTTATTGAGAGCAAGTTCCTGAGAAATAGGAAGGATCGCAAAGATAGGTTGCTACAGTGGTTCTTTGTCCAAGGATATTTTATACAGCAAAATCACCAAATGGGAGCTGGCCACATAGCCCGACGGACTAATGCACCTGCTTAGGCAGAGATCAGGGACCTGGGTTTGATCCCCAGTGCCACAAACTGTGCAGGCCCTGCCCCTGGGCAGGCTGAGACAGTGATTGAGACTGAGCATGGTAGGGTACCCATAATCCCAGCGCTTGGGAGGCTGAAAACAAGAGGATCACTACAAGTCTGATCTATGTAGTGAGACCCTGTAGATCCTGTACTAAATATATTTTTTAAAAAATCACCATATAAGCCAAACTATAATCAACCAAATATAGTCTCTTAGCTAATATTTATCCAATAGGGATGTGAGGCATGCAGCTAGAGTATATGGTTAGCATCATTAACTTTGGCTTGTCTATCACTTCAAACAGAAAAGAGCAAAGGAATTTTAGGAAAGGGATGGGAGGATGGGAGGGTGACAGGATATTTTCTGTGCATCTATGCATCCGATGCCTATGTGAACCTACTGCATCAGGTTATGCCAATTACAACGTAACCTCAAGTTGCTGATATCTCTAGGGAACCTCAAAGTCCTGGTTCTTGTGTCTCTTGAGCCTGGCGCTCTTGCAGTGTACCTCCAGTCACAATTTTGACACATCTTCAGCTTCTGCACTGACTCCCTCAAGAGCCCAATCCCTGACTGGCTACTAATTTTTATCACAGCATTACAAGCACTTTAAAACCCCAGCTCCTGGGATCTTTTCACTCCATTTTTTTCATTTGATGCCTGTCTTCAAAATCCCTCTTCCCCTTCACAGGGCTTCTCTCTGGACAGCACTCCCTCTCCCTCTTTTGTGTTTTCTCACTGGCATTGGGCAGAGCCCTTCTGATCTCCTGTTTCATCTCTCTAATCATTCTCTAGAGCTGGGGTGGCGAGGCCCCTTTGACATCACATATGCCTTTGGCTGTTTCCTAAACCACAAGTCAGCACAAATGCATCCTCCATTCTTTTTTTTTTCATCCTCCATTCTTTGTTTGCTGTACATATTTTCTTTCTTCCTGCTTTACACACACACACACACACACACACACACACACTTCTCTCTCTCTTGTTCTCTCTCTCTCTCTCTCTCTCTCTCCCCCCCCCAAAGGAGAGAAAACTAGAGGAGATTCCCTTGAAGTACCTAGACTTCCTTCTGCTTAGTGGTTCCTCAGTGTTTCCATTGCTGGGAAGAGCTGGAGTGCACTTCAGCTTTCCTGCTGTTTTCCATGTCCGTGTAATGAGAGAACAGCTGATCCCTGGCTTTGAAAAATCCAGCAAGATAGCCAATAGCTTAAATGCACAAACTGAAGTTATTACCTTGGCCTAAATTGGGTCAATGGCTAATTAAGTGACTCTGCAGAGGCACACTTCATACTAGAATAAAGCTCCCTCGGCTGGGAGAATAGCTACATGGATCAGCCACGAGGATCCATCCCAATCTATTTCTTAACAGTTAACTATAAAAGTCAGGACATAGGGTCCTTGGTTCAGAATTTTAAGCAATTACGGAGAATCGCAGTATGTAGAGAGTAAGAGTAGATCTGTGTTCAAATGTGAATACAGTATTGAAACTGAGTATTTCTTCTGTAAACTGCTTTCAGTCACTTTTGTAGCAAGATAGGAGATGGATGGATAGACAGAGGAGGGATGGATGGATGGATGGATGGATGGAAGGATGGACATTCATATGCAAATGAGATAGCAATATCTTTTTCAGATTATTTCAAAGTTAACTGGACATCTGAAATAACTTAGTACAATTGCAGGCCATTTTTTCTTTCTTTTTCGGGTTTTCTTTCTTGCACAGACAGAAGAGATACACTTAATTTTTCATGAAATGCAGACTCTTGTGCATTTCCAAAAGGCTGCCACTGATGGACGCTCTGTAGTTGCAGAGGACATCTCTTAAGAACAGGGCAAAATGTCCACAAACAAGCCTTGTGTGCTCTTCTGCTAGTTCCCACCCCAGGGCTCCTCTCTCCCATATTCCACATTTGCCATCCATCTTTTCCCACCCTGTCCCTTTTATCCTAAAGTGGTACTTGTTAAAGGCTCTGTGACCACTCCAGCTATTTCCTTTGAGGCTGATGACACTGCAGCCGAAGCTTCATTATTATGCTAATCAAGCTTGGTCTGAGCTGCTTTCATGACTGCCACATTAAAGCATCCCACGGAGGAGAGGCCTCCAGAGCCATTTACTTTGCGCTGAGTGAATAGTAATGAGGAGGGGGGGGTGCTGTTTTTGAACCTGGCCATCAGGTAAAGGGGCCTTGCTTTCAATGCCATAAATAAATAAGTAAACAACTTGCCAAACAAGCCAGCAAATTATAAAACACAAAGAAAAGGAAGCAAAGTTTCAGAGCAGGGAGAAGGGAAGGAGATTCTTCTGCAGCGCAAATAACTTCCATTGTAGAGTGTGCATTGCTTTTGTCAAACCGAGGGTAATTATCCCCATTTCAGAGACAAGGAATTCAGGCCTCATTATTGTTAAGAGACTTATTCAGGGCTGATGTCGCTCTTCTGTGATAGGGCTTTACTCCATTTTGGCATGCAGTGACAAAGCCAGAAACTGACTTAGGGCAAACTGCTGGAGCTAAGTAATGAGAAAGCGGTGGGGCTCAGAAAGCACTACCTCAAAGTGTGGTATTTGCTTGCTTTGAGTGAGAAAGCAGTCTCAGAACCAAGGCCTCTCTGACCTTGCAACTCCCACATCCAAAAGTTCCACCTGCAGCCCTTGTCTTCCTGCCGCTCCCGAAGGGCTGGGAAAGAATTTCTCTCAAGTTGCCTTATCAAACTAAAAAAAGTTCCTCCAGAAGGAATGTAATCACATCTACCAAGGAAGAAGAGAGGAGCTAGCCCCACACCCAGTGGCCAGCGTTCTTTGCTTCGGGCCCATTAATCTCCCCTCAGAATCATTTGCTAAAATTACCTACAGCTTCTAGTCCCTACTGCTGCAGGAAGGGTCTACAAGCTTCTGAATCTCATTGGAAAATTAGGTGTCTATTTTCTCAAGATGCCACATGCACGTAATAAATCTGTCTTCTTAGTCTCCTCTTAATCTGTCTATTGTCCAGCTGTGTCATCAGACTCAATTACCCCATGTTCAGAAGATGAAAGTGATACCAGAAATGATACAGCACCTCCAAGTGATATAAGGGAAATATATTATAACTCCCAACCTGCTGGATGTCTGATATGATGAGTTTGTGTTTCCCAAAATTCTAAGGAACAAAGGAGGTGAAGAGTGGGAAATATTTATTGAAGGGGAGAGACATAGATTCTGAGAGGTAAGAGGAGTCCTGGTTGAGTGACTGAGGGCTCCACTTTTCAGGGGGAAGTTTTATAGAGCTTGTACACATGTGGGTACAACATGAGTTAAAACTTTCACCAACCAATAGATTACAAGTATAGCCAGGTAGGTAACATTGTTCCAAGGGGAAAACAAATCACACAGCAATTGTACATGGGGGGAAGAAAAGAACTTCTCAGGAAGGGATGAGTCTGAGGATCTTGGCCACTGCTGACATGACTGATGTTTATGGAGACTTTATTAGACACTTATCTCAGGACTTGGGGAAGCATGTATCCCTAGTCTTTGCATCTTTGTCTTGAGGCCTGCCCTCCAACACACACTCCTCTGGGCACAACTGTAATGAGTTTTACTTTGCACTGACTGTCTCAGCCCAGCCCTAGCTGATTGTCTATAAAATTTCTGCCTCATTTCATTGTCTATAATAGGACAATTCCATTCACCCCTACAGTATGACAGAGCAGACTTGAGTTGGATGCCTTCAACATTTGAGGCCCAGAAATAGAAATAGTGCATAGCTGTCTTATATCCTGATTAAAAAGTATTAAATAAGCCCCCTATATGCTCTGGTTATTTTTCAATGGAAATGCCAGGCACTGTTTCCCTCTTTCTTCTCCCACTGAAAACCAAGAAACTGGCTAGAGGAGAAGGTCTGGGCTCCTCACTGCCCTGCATGTCAGGGCCCCACCAGAAAGGCTCTTAATAATTCTCTTCTACTTCCAGCCGAAAGGAGACACAATTCTGGAAAAAGCATTGCTTGTCAGGGCTTCTATGAGTTAAAGAGGACTACAGCATTCCACCTATTTCTCACTGAGAAGTTTGCTGATCTCAGATCTTTCCAATCTAATATGAACACCCTTCATGTATATTACATACATGGTTCAAGGCTTCCAAGTAGAGAAACAATAACTCTTCAATGTGGTGTTCTATCCAAGAGTCATCCCCAGTCTCTTCTTTCTTTGTTGGCAGAAGCCTAAGTATTGTTCTCCAGATGCTTACAGCAAACCCCTCTTCCTTGCCTATGTCTTCAGCCAAGTACACTCCCCTCACATCCCAAGGGCCATGTTCAATTTTAATAGTTTAAGCCAATTGGGTTGGTTTGATCCACTTGGCAGTGACAAAATGAGACCTAGACATACCACATAAACTCTGGCTTAAACATATGAGAAGACCATTGTAGGTGCCTATAAAAAGGGCTCAAGTGTTCAAAAAGGAGACACAGCCAGGGACTTTATCCTCTTCCCACATTGAAATGCTGGCAATGTTTTGAGTTGTGGTAGCTAGAGGTAAAATCAACTGTATAGATTCTCTTAGTCACTTTTCTCATCCTGGGACAAAACACCCAACACCTAAAACTGAAAGGAGGAGAGGTTTAGTTTGAACTTGTGACTTCGACTTTCATTCCATGGTTGGCTGGCTGCCAGACAGAAAGGCATGCCAAAGGTGCATGGCAGGTGCCAAGCTGCTCACACTGTGGCTACCAGGAAGCAGAAAGAGATGGGAGGAGCCAGGGAAAGAAATATGCCCTCCCAGGTCATGCCTCCCATGACACTTCTTTGCAGACCAGATCCTACCTTCTAACAGCACATTCAGCTATAGTGTCACCATGATCCAGTCACTTTCCAAAAGCCCACCACCACCCCCCAAAAAGAAAATACATAAGGCTTTTGTGGGGTAAAATCTAGAGCTAAACTATATCTGGATGAAGCCAAAAGAATCATGAAAGGGATAACAGGAGCCTGGCATCCCTGAGTTGCCACCAACTCTAGAGCTACCTACTTTCACCGTCTTGTTATATGAGATAATGAAATTCTCAGTGGTCTGTAGGCCATTTTTATCTGGATGTCCTAAGACTTGCAAACAAAATTGTCCTTTGGAACAGAATTTTTCTTGTGTTTGGGTAATCAGTACTCCTACTATGTAATAAGCTAAACTAACTGGTGTACTCACATGATGGAGCACATACACTATGTTGGTACCATAGATGATACAGCCTAGTCACATCATAACTATTTTAGTTCATGTAAGTACACACTATAATGTTTGCACAATGACCAAAAATCCTAAGCACACATTTCTTAGAAGATGTATATGTCACTGTGCATGACTTCAGTTCTACTTCAGTACCAAGGATTGATCTGAGGTATACATGTGACTCTAATCTGCCGCTGAAATGGGAGTGGAGGTCATCTGAGGGCTTGGAGAAAGGTTTCTTGCCTTAGGAAAAATAAAAGACCTAAGGAAAAAATAATTTCTTCCCTCACCATATACCCTTATATTTGGGTGCCCTGTGCATGGAGCTGCAGCATCTTACAGCTATGAGGGACAAAGAGCTCAAGAGCAGGTTAATGTGCTGAAATTAATGGGTTCTTTTTGTTAGAGGAAATTCACATTGGGTTTTCAATCACATACTATGTAATGATGAGGTTTCTTTCACCTTATCATTTAGAAATGAGTTATTTATTCCTAATTATTTATAAATCGTCTGTCCAGTTCCTTCCAAGAACTCTGAGTGAGACAGGAAGAGATGGTACAGCAGGCAGGTAAAGGACCACTTAAGATACTCAGATCCTATCCTATCTAGGCCACAGAAGAAGTGAGTGCCAAGTAAGGATGCACTATTAATACTTGTGGCAATTACAAATTACTTGTGGGGCTTATGGGTTTTATTTTATTATGACTTCTGTTATCTCTTTAATTTAACCATCACTAAATTTTTTATAAGGAAGAAGGAAAGCAAGGACAGATTAAGAAAGCCTGTAAAATGTGTTGCATCTTTAAAACCTGGCTTTCATGATTCACATACTTATAAAATGCCTTCATGAATATCAAGTCCTTCACACTCCTCCCCTCTCCCCCAAATAGAAGAAAATGAGAAAAAGGAAGTGGTTGTGATTTCATTTGCTTTATTTTAAAAAATGGTTTAAATTCTGTTAAAACGTGAATAGACTCATTAGCACGTGTGTTGTACACATGTAGGGTACGTATTGGGCAGAATATTGCCAAGGGCCACTGCTCTGTACCCAAAGGATGGCTGAAAGTGTGACAAGAAGGGGCCAAGGAGATCTCTTTAAAGGGAAATGGTGACCCCAACTTGGCCTAGGCAGGTTCTTGACACAGTATTGCAGAAGAGCATCTCAGGATGTGTAAGAGCCATCATCTGACTCATTAGGCCGAGTTAGAATGTAAGAGAAAAATGGAGAAAGACTTCAGCTTGAAGAGCACAGCAGCAATGAAGACCAGACTGGGCCACCCCCAAAAGGAAGGGATGGATTTTATGGTACCCTTGCTATGGTTAATGTCGATCATTATTTCAGATCTGATTTTGCAAGGTGACTATGAAGAGATCTTTATCACTTGAAGTAGCACTCTGGTCTCCATGGGATGACTGTTTCGATGTGGAGCACTGTTTTGCAGAAACTCTGCTAAAATCCAACCACTCACTGGTAGTTGAATTTTTTAGTGTGCTCAGTCTTAAAGGCAGATGAGATAAGTTGTGCAAATTTAGGGTTAATCAGCCTTGCATTGGCAGTTTTTGGACAGACACTCCCTAAATGTCAATATGGCTATATGCAGAACTGAGCACGGATTTGACACATCTCCAATGTAATAAAGGAGAGAGATATAAAATGCAGGTCAAGCTTTGTTCTGCTTTTAGCTACCCATTAGGCATCTGGTATAATCAGAGTTTACAAGAGGATAATAGATTGAATACAGGATACATAATTCACAGGACTATTTTATAATATTCACCAAAGGGTCAAATGCAGAAGAGTGCCAGAAACCTGTCCACACACCACAGACTCAAAGAATCTAGCTGAGGACCTGGATCCCATGGCAGTGTTCTGCGCAAGTCCGGATACAGAGCCCATAGCAATGTCTTCCACAAGTCCAGCTGGGGATCTAGAGTCCAAAATAATGTCTCATTCAAGTCTGTACCAAGGATCTGAATTTGGAAGGCCCACACGTCAGTTGAGGAAATTAGAAAGTCTGCGCCAGCAGGATGAAGGATCTGTGCCAGGAGGCTGAGGGATCTGCACTGGAGCCAGGAAGCAAGGCTCAAGGTAAGGTTCAGAGCTCCCACAAAGAGAACCGATATCCTCAGCAGCAGCAAGGGTCCAAGCTCCTCCAAAGATGAGAACAGCTGAGTTCATATCAGGAAAAGCAGAGTGACAGGCTTCACCAAGCCAATCAACAGTGCACCATCTTCTCCTCCAGTTTTCCTTTTTATGCTGTTGACAACAATCCTCAGTGAATTCTCCACACCCAGCACCACTGAGCCAGTTCAGCTGGCTATTACAAGTTGCCCATTACTTCATCCACCACAGCATCTGTAGGTCCAAATGAAGAGTCCCTCTCTTTCCATATAAACAGCTTTCAAGTCCCTGACTGACTCAGGGGAAAACACATAGCATATCTTAATGGGTAATAGATTAAGAACCTGGGAGTGCACCTGGTTTTGTCCCAGTGGCGGTCAAAATGGTCAAATGGTAGCTGTTTGACTACCTCACAACCTGAACTGCTACTCATCAGGGTCTATCTAGAAGAACAAGTTGCATCTATCCCTTCCAGTCAAAGTTGGAGAAATTAACATTTTAATTAAGAAGAGCTTGTGTGACTGTCACTGATCAATAACCAATACAGTTATTCCAGATAAGCATAATAAATCAACTCGGCAAAGTCCACCAAAAATATATACACACTTTAGAGAAAGAAAAACCTGGGCCAGTGTCTTAGCTACTCTTCTCTCGTTGCTGGGACAAATACCCGACACTCAAAATGAAGGAAGGAAAGGTTTATTTAGCTCACAGTTACTGGAGGTTTCAGTCCATACTCAGCTGGCTCCAAGGCAGAGTGGCACATGGCAGAGGACAACCTTTCATGGTGGCAGCAAAGAGTAAAAGTGCAAGGGAGGGGTAGCAGCAGCTCAAGCAGCCTAGCTTCTCTTCCCACCTTACATTGTAATGCAAAGTACCTGCCCCAGGGTAGGGGAAGTACTCACACCTATGGGTACTTCCCAGTACTTACCCACCTATGGGTAATCCCAGCAGTACTAAAACCCATAATCCCAGCCTTGGATCACACATAATCCCAGTGGATCATGAGTTAACACAAACTCTAGAAGTCCTCACCCCATGACTGCATGAGGCTTTGGGGGGACAACTAGACACAAACCATAACAGCCGGGGAAATAGCTCAGTAGAGTAAGCACTTGCCTGAAAAGTGCAAGGTCCTGAATTCAATCCCCAGTATCGCAAAAAAAGAAAAAAAGAAAAACTTGCATGAACATTTTGATACTGAATTTATTGAGACATCATAAGATTAATACCAGTTACCTTTGGCCCCTACAATTTCAAAAGATGCTCAAAGTGGTGGCCCTTAGCTTCCAAGAATTTATTAGTATGGTGAACTCCTGCTTGAGTAACCTTCATCCACTGAGATTGCTGCACATGCATTTTCAATTTCTTCTCTAAGGGCCAGGAGTGTAACGGGTTTTCTGTGATATATGACATTCTCTAGGGTCCCCATACAAGGGAAACACCATCTGTTGAAAAATGCTGTTTTTCTTTTCCTGATGTGTATATATTTTAGCTCTATCTATCTATCATCTATCTATCTATATCCTTTATCTTCTTTTCCAACTAGAAAGAAATATCACTTGGATAGGATTGCCTAATGTGATCTGGGCCAATAGAGCTGATTCCTAGGTTATAATAGGGTTTCGGTAATAATTAAGCTCAGTTGTGTCAAGCTGATTGGTTTAAGAACCCCCACATAGATTAGAAAAGCACATTGTATCTGGGCATATCATGAGATGTGACTTTGGGTGCTCTGTATAGTTTCTGTTCTTGTCTTCTCTGTTCCCATGCTCTGCTTCTAGGCCACAAACTAAGCACTTTTGATCCTCCATGCCCTTCTGCCATGCTGGTTCTGCCTTGGACTGAATAATGGATTGAATCCCTTGAAACCATGAGCTAAATAAAGCCTCTCCTCCTTTAAGTTATGGTGTTGGGGATTGTGTCTCTGGAGCAGAAAGATAATTAATAAATGGGCTAACTTAGAAAAGATATCTATGTGTAGTCATTGCTTAAGAGACAATCTGATAGAATACAAAGCATCTGTGTAGAACCAAAAATCTATTTTAATTCTGAATTTATCAATAAGCAACTATGTGGTGGGGGGAGATAGCTCAGTAAAATAAACATTTGCCAATCCCCAGTTTGTTTTTTTTTTTCTCATTTCAAGTTTATTAAAACTTTAGCAGTACAAATTGATCCAGTACAAATTATCCAGGTTGCAGATTATCAAAAGATCAACTCAATGAAGTCCACATTAAAAAACAAAAACAAAAACAAAGAGACATAAAAAAACCAAAAAAAAAAAAAAAAAAAAAAAATGAAAACAACATAAAGGATAT
>NW_004524672.1:9130616-9131952 GCF_000260255.1 Octodon degus
TTTTTATTATATTTATCTTCTTTTTCTGAATTTCTTCTGATTTCTCTCTCTCTGCTGTCAGATTTATGCTCTTTAACTTTCTTTTCCTTTTCATTTTTTCTATTGGGACTTTCAGACACATGTCTGTGATCAGTTATTTTTCTCTCCTTTACTCTAATTGGGCTCCTTTGATTTTCTTTCATTTCATTCAATTCACTCTTATCCCCTTTGATCCATCTTTCACCACTTGACACCCTCATTTGCTGCGCTCTCTGCATCTCTTGCCTCCAATGTGGAGGAGTCTCGCTACGTCGGAAACGATCCCTTGATCTGGATCTGGAAAGAGTTCGATAACGCCTTGGTCCTCTTCCTTTAATTTTCCTGCCGGATCTACTAACTAAGAGTCGTCGCTGGCTGGAAAGTTAGGTGCATTACACTCTCTCTCTCATTCCCTCTCTCTGTTTTTCTGTTCTTTCTCATCAGCTTTGGGAGGACTTTTTCTCGTGAGGAATCTATTTTCTGGTATAGGAGGGATCTCTTCTGGACGGACAGTAGACTGAGGCTGTGCTTCAAGATTTTCAGCCTCACTTTCACTAGATACACTTTTCTTGCTTTTCTTTCTCTTCTTCTTTTCTTTCTTGTGTTTTCGGGAATTTTTTCTGTGTTTCTTTTTTTTGATTTCTCTTCATAAGCACTTTCAGAATCAGAAGAATCAGAAGACTCAGAGTCACTGGAGCTATCTGAACCACTGGACGAGGAGGAAGATGAGGAGGATGACTTATGCCTTTTTTTTTTCTTCTTTTTTAACTTTAGATTTTGGGATCAGCTCTCCACAGCTGAGTATCTGTACCTCAGCAAATGGTTTACTAGCTGCGTCTGTTTTCTGGTTTTCTATCTCTCTTACAACTTCTTGACCAGAGATCACTTGTCCAAAAACAACATGATGCCCATCTAAATGAGGAGTTGGTTTCGTTGTTATGAAGAACTGTGATCCATTTGTGTCTTTCCCCCATTGCCCATTGACAAAAGAAATTCTTTGTTGTGTTTAACAGCAAAACTCTCATCTTCAAAAAATCCTCCATAAATAGACTCTCCTTCTTGTCCATTTCCTTCACTGAAGTCACCACCCTGAACCATAAAATCTTTAACAACTCTGTGAAAAAGACAACTCTTATAGTGTAATGGCTTCTGGGTTGATTTCCCTGTCCCCTTTTCTCCTGTACAAAGACAACGAAAGTTCTCGCATGTTTTGGGGCAAACATCAGAAAACAATTCAAAGACCACTCTTCCAGCAGGTTGATTGTTAATGGCAATATCAAAAAAACATCGAGGACGCTGAACCTTTATTCCCATGGTT
>NW_004524672.1:9132559-9153441 GCF_000260255.1 Octodon degus
TAGGATAGAGGTAGAGATAGAGACAGAGACAGAGACAGAGATAGATATATAGAGTCTCCTCAAAAATGAAATCCTAATACCTAGTACCTGTCAATATAATTATATTTGGAAATAGTATCTTCACAGATATAATGTAAAATCATCCTCAATTCAAGAGGGGCCCTAAATGCAAAGATAGGCAAGAAAAAGAAGAGGGTGACATAAACAAATGACAGGGAATAGAAGCCACATGAAGACAGAGGCAGAAAGCAGACTGATGGCATAAACCAAGAAGCATCAGCAGCCACCAAAAGCCAGGAGAGAGCATGGGTAAATTTCCCATCAGAGCCTCCAAAGGAACTCACCCCACTAAAACCTCGATTTCAGACCTCTAACCTGCAGAGCTAGGAGGAAATAAACTTGTGTGGATTTTAATGACCTAGTTTATGATACTCTGTTATAGCAGCCCTACAAAGTAGTCAGTATTTTCCAGTTTAGAAATTATATCTGAAAACATTGATTTGACTAGAATCAGCTCTCTCCATCATGTGATTTTGGATGGAATTGCAGGGAAATTAAATTTACATTATAAATGAAGAATCAAGTGGTAAAAAAAAAAAAAAGGAATCCCTTGGAGATCAAAGTAAGGCATGGACCCACTGCTATTATGGACTACTGGACTATATTGGAATATTTTGCTGAATTTACACACCTACAATATTTAAATGACAATGGAATACCCATCTCTGACAAAACTAAACAAAAAAAGAGGATACAAATGAAGGAACATTTTATATCTGTATATTCAAAATAGTTAGGATAGACAGCTACTTTCTCTTAATTCAATGAGAAGAAAGCTTTGTACTAATAGTGTTTGGACAGGACATCATGTCTGCATCTTGTACTATGAATAACCACTAAGAAGACAACAATATGCAATGTATTAATTATTGAAACTGTCCTACTAATCGTCTTTGAAACTGTCTCATTGCTATTTGTTTCTCAATAAAATTATTTTTTAAAAATACTAAGGCATGGTACTCAAAATCTCAAATTCCTTTTCTTTCTTTTTTTTCATCTGGATGAGGCACTAAAACACTTCAGAAAGGAATGTTTAAAGAATACTCTCAGCTTACCAAAATAAAAACAATATAAATCTAAAGGGAAAATCTGCAATTCAACCAGGACTGTGGGGCCTGAATTGCACTGAATTAGGGTCTAGCAAAACTCCATCTTGTGGGGAACTGGGAGAGTCAGGAAAGTGAAAGAGAAGCTGCTGTGAGGGACTGACAACTGGCAGGCAACTTGTAGCTCCCAGCTGAACGGAATCAGCGGGTACCAATATGAAAGGCCCACCTGCAGATGTTGCCAACAGCATAAAAAGGAGCGCTGGAGAGGAAGAAGATGAGCTGTTGGTTCTCCTGGAGAAGTACATTGGACTGGCTTTCCTGACATGAACTGAGCTGTTCTCATTATCAGAGGAGCTCAGGGCATTGTTGTCACCGTTGATGGCTGTGGTTCTTTTCAGCTCTTTCTTTTGAGCATCACTTCCTCGCTCCAGGGCAGACCCCTCAGCCTGCTGGCACAGATCCTTCATCCCACTAGCACAGATTTTCTAGCTTCCGCCACTGACCTTGGGGCTTTCCCAGCACAGATCCATGAAACAGGCCTACATGAGACATAATACCTGGTCCCTGTCAGCACTAGGCCTCCAGCAGGACTTGTGGGGGCATTGTCATGGGCTCTAGGTCTTTAGCAGAACTCATTGTGTAGGACGTTGCTGTGGAATCTGGGTCCCCAGTGGGATTCTTTGGCTCTTTAGTGTGTAGACAGGCTTCCTGCACTCTTGTGTTTGACTCTTTGCATGAATATTATAAAATAATCCTATAAGTCCTGTATTCAGTTGTTTCCCTTGCAAATTCTGACTACAAGAACTTCTTTCAGTTAATTTGTTTTATTTTAAACATTTCTCCTAAAACACAATCCCTGTAATTCAAGGATAATTTTGTGTGTGTGATACAGGAGATTGAACCCAGGGCCTCCACACTGCATTACATACCTAACTCTTTTTTTACTGTTTATTTTGAGATCAGGCCTTACTAAGTCACTACGTTTCCTAGGCTGGGTGATAGCTAAACCTCCTTCCTCAGTTTCCCAACCCACCTTGATTACAGGTGTGCACCACTACACCTAGCTGACAGACATCTAGAGGTAAATGTGCCACTGCATTTATTCCCCCACTCAGCGATACACACTGAACCCCCATCAGACATCAAGAACAAAGGAAGGGACCCAGTGTAGGCAAGATCGCCACAGAGCAACAGTCTAAATGTAGGAGCTGCAGAGGAAGGCAAAATAAGCAAGCAAATTAGTGAATATATCATTGTAATTGTGATGAGCTCTATAAAGTATAATGGAAGGTTAGTCGATGGCAAAAGGGAAGCTGAGCTATAGGAAGACCTTTCCATGTATGTCATGTTCAAGCCTGTAATATTTATGGACTAAAACTGAAAAGGTGCCTCCCAATCAGTGAGCTAGGAGATGCAGAAGAAGATATTCTCAGCAAAGAGGACTGGGGGCAAAAACCTGCTGGGGTGGAAAGGGCCAGTGTATCCAAGAAGATGCAAAGTAGCAGTGTAGATAGAGCACTGGGTTGGGAAAAGAGACAAAACATCTCCGGGGAAGTAGACAGGGTCCTTGAAGGCTGCAATAACATGCCTGGATATTATAAAACATGCAATGAGAAGCTACTGAATTGTGGTTTTTTTAAATTGTATTTAAAAAAATACTCTGGGACTGTGGAGATAACAGATTGCAACAGGGCAGGAATAAGTGTAGAGAGATCATTAGAAGGCTCTGGCTGGACTCCAAGGGAGAAATGACAGGGCTTGGGCAAGGCAGCAAGAATGCAGATGGAAAAAGGCAGAGAGTGAGAAAAAAAAAAAAAAACTCCCCGAAGGAGCAGCCTGGAACTGTTCGCTTCAGTGCACTGTGGGGCAGTAAGACTGTCCTCTGGGTGAGGTCGCCAAAGACAGAGTCCAAGCAGTTATCCTGTGACATGCTTTTAATCTAAATTGCCAGAGAGAGAAAAAAATGGAGTATGAACTTGGATTTATTCTGGAATTTCACAGAAAGCCCAAATGATTATCTTCATGCGCTGAGATGACCAACCCATTTCAGAGACCCAGGCCTCACAGTGGCCACAGTGGCCAAGCCATATTTCATCAGCACTGAAAGAACAAAGATGGTAAAGATGTCCTGTCAGCACATTTGAAGAAGAGCCACCAGATAAGAGTGGAGAAACCAGGAGAGGGGAAGGGTGGTAGCAGAAATAGGGTGCTAAGCCTGGCAATGAGAACACTCAGGGACACCTGGCAAGTCCCCTCAAGGATTTTAAGGACTCTGACAGAGGGGAGTGTAGTCCTGTGTAGCTACCATGAGCATACCTCGGCCCAAATTAGAAGTTACAAGAGACGATTAAATCACTTCAGTGGGCTGTGCTGCCTCTTGGTGGTGAGCTGCTCGTGCTCTGAGATGTTTGGGCAGGAAGGAATACTACCTACCCGGAATCTTGTGGGATTCATCTATCTGGCATGGGCCAGACCATCCCTAAGGGCCTATTTATCTTCCTGTTAGCAGCTGTTCATGGGGGCAATCACAGGGATGGAAGAGCTCCATTCCTCCAAAACACTCTCCAACCTTATGAAAGCCCATCCAAGACCAAATCCTTTCTTTTTTCTCCTCAGCAGAATGCCAGCTGGTGCTGAGGATCCCATAATCAACGAAGCATCTGCCAAAGAACTTGGCAATATCTTGGTCTCTCGGTTCTTCTTTTCAACCAGTTTTGCTGCCAAGCAGCATCAGAGTTCTCACTGGTGTCTGCATCGCTGTCTCACTAACCTTGCCGTGTGAGGAACCACATCAAAAACTTGTCATGTTACAGTGCCTTTCCCCAAACAGTGCTAGGCTGGGCCGCAGTCCTGGTGCACATGAGAGGCATCATTAAATATCATGACAGGATGTGAGCAAAACATCAGGGGCCTTCGGGGATCAAAGAAGTGCGACACAGTTGAAAAGCAGCTCTTTAATACAGGGGTAAGAGCAGGAAGTTTCTCTTTGTTAAACAGCAGGCCTAATGACTCCTCTCCGCTTTGCTCATAAAGCTTCCTAATTATGTCACATATGTCTGCGCCTTGCAATCAAGGCCCCTGAGCGTCTGGGTTTCCTACTGTTAACCTTGCAGCCCCCAAGGTCATAAAAGTCAGTGGAATCTGCTACTCGAGAGCTAGCTTGGTAGCTGGGTCCTCTGGCTCTGGGTGTATAAACTCCCCTTACATTTTAATGATAGAACTAGGGAATGAAAAGTAACTGTTCTTCCTCAAATGAATTCTTGCTTGTTTCATCTTCTCTTAATCATGTGGGACCATCACACTTGGATCCAAGATGAAAAAGGGACATCTTGTCTCCAAACACAGTGCTAAAGAGACCCAAACCATATCTCACCAGTGAACAGCAGTAAAAAAAAAAAAAAAAAAAAAAAATTAGGCTTTAGCTCTGTCTGCACCAAGACTGACATTAATTAGACTTCTAGCAAGTACCTCCAAAATCCCCAAATGGCAATAACAGTGAGGAGACATCACATATCTTCAAAGACCTTCCACTTCTTGGTCCTTACAGACCTCCATACTACTCATTTTGACACTTAACTAGACATGTCTTTGCCCATTTATCTATTCTTACCTGAATTTATCTCCTCCTAACTTGACCTACAACAATACAAGATGTGCCCCTCAGGTTCCTATCACAATGACAAAATGCCTGAGGTGATCAACTTTTGAGGAGAAAAGGTTTATTTTAGTTCATGATGTTGGAAGTTTAGGTCCATGGTTACTTGTCCCTGTTGCTTTGGGCTTGGACAGCATGATATACCACAGTGGGGAGTGCATGGCCGAAGAGGCCTATTCACCTCAGAGTGGCTAAGAAGCAAAGAGTCAGCAAAGGACCAGAGTCCCAAGATCCCCTTCAAGGATACACTCCAATGACTTTACTTCCTGCCACCAGGCCCCACCTCCTGAAGGGCACACGAACTTTTGATTTCATTTGGTTTTTGGACATTTCCTTAGGCTCTAACAATAGCTTATGTAAATAGATATAATGGATGGATTGATAAATGGAGGGATGGCTGGAAATGGTCCTGCTGCATTCCAAATCACTAACTGCCAATTGAAGATATGAACCCACAACCTGCCGAGGGGGTTGTGCTGTTCTTTGATCTCATCTGCCACATCCAAACCTTGCTTCAGAGGAGTCCTCACCTTAGGTTAGTTTCTATCACAGGAAACTTTTCTCCCTGGTGCTGTGAACCTGCACGTGGCAGCGCCTCATGAATATTCCACGATCACAAATCTGAACTCTGACCTTTAGAAAAAGACATATGAAAGCACCCCTGGTAGGCTTTTTTAACTCTTAAGTAACCAATTTCTTCAGCCCCATTGTAGCCCATTGCCACCGCTATAACCGCCACCTGGTGGTTGCCCATCTGGCTTTTGGGGCAGTGCTCTCTGAGGGACAGTGCAGCAGGGTGGGCATTGCACCTTCGAAGTGGGACTAGTCTAAGTGTGCTGACTCTGCCACTTCCTAGCTGGGGGCTTTGGATGGAATATGGGAGACTTCTCTGAGCTTCTCTCTCTGGAAATTTCCCTCTGCTGATGCTGAGATCTAAGGTCAGCAATTTATACAGCGAACAACTATTGTGACTCCTTAAACAGCTTGTTCGTCAGGAGAAACAGTGACAAAAATGGATGTCCACCCACAAATGAGGCACCCAAAACACAAACACTTCATGTTGAAAAATACAAATGCACAAAGCCTCTCACATGTACATTAGCAAAAAGCAGCGAGCAGACCATTAGGCTCTTGTGCCAGTGTTAAAGAAGTGTCCAGGTTCAGGATGCCATTGGGATTGGCTGCCAATCCAAAGTGGTTCTGGAGGCTGGGGAGATAGCTCAGTAGTCTAAGTGCCTGCCTGGCAAGCACAGGGACCCAGGTTCAATCCCCGGTACCACATGCCATGCCAGGCCCACACCGAGCCAGCCACTAAAGCTGGCGTGCTGGCTCAGGCCTGTAATCCCAGCACTGGGGAGGCTGAGACAGGAGGACCACTGTGACTGTCAGCTGCATAGTGAGGATCGTGTGCCACATAAGTAAATAAATAAATGCTTTAAAATATATATTTCAAAGTGGTTCTGACTTATAGCAACTTCATCAGGAAATTGAAACAGCCATGAAAACTGCCATGTACTTTGACTTCGGGAAGGTAGGCAAGTCCATCCCATTTCTCACCAGCAATAAGCCAGCTACTCCATGCACAGGAAGGGAAGAGCCTGATGCTGCTGCTTTTGACACTTGCGCTTCTTCCTTGGTGCTCTTGCTTGTGAAATACAGCCTTGGATGCCTTGCTTGGTTGTTTTAGAGTTCTGAGCTAGCACAACTGCCAGCAGGCACTGACTGAGTGTTTGTTGAACTGCCGCTGCTCCCAGGCAGCTAGCTGAAGGCGTGTTTCCTGGCAGTGTACAGAATTTGAAGACTTAAGTTTGTTTCACATTTGAAAAAATGTTAAAACGCCCCAGTTTCTTGAGGATGAAGTTGTGGGTAGACCAGTTGGGTGGGGGCTGTGAAAGCGAAGAGGCAGCAAACTGAAACCTCTGATGCTCCAATCTGCTCCTAGGAAGGGACCCCGTCAAGACTTCACTTCTTGAGCTTGACAGGTTATTGCTGTCAGTTCTACACAAAGGCTCCCCAGTATGTGGTCCATTTGGGAACAATAAAAGAACTCCAAGGGCCAGAACCTGCTCCAAGAAGAACATTTTTAGTCCCTCCTTTGAAGCCAACATTGGATTTTGGCACTGGAACTAAAGGCTGTCTCCGTCTGGCGCTATGTTTTATCTCGAGATGCAAATTCGTCATGCAGACAAGCAGACAGTGCCTGCACATGGGGCGGCCCTGGGTGGCGCAACTCCAGCGCTGTGTCCTCAGATGGCTCTGGGCACCCCTTGCTGCCTGGCGGCCTTTTCAGCCACCTGTGGGCTATCTTGGTGTCACCACCCCCTGGGAAGTCTGATCAAAGGCTGGCCTCCAGCTTCACCACTTTCACCAAGTCAGCACAAATCTCGGGACACTCAGCCTACCTTCTCTCTCGTGTAACAAATCCAATTCCTATCACTCTAACTGATAGTCCTGCAGCCACTAAATGAAACTGCCGCTTAGATGGAGTCAAGACTCACTCTTCTGTTACCAAAATCATTCTACTACTGGGCAGCTCTGGAGACTATTGGGGTGATCAAACATAGAATGAGGGTTTCTATTTGTAAATAATTTATTACAGTAAACATTGCCAGTAATCCTCAAAATGCCCCCCTCACTTTCAACATATTTATGCCATTGTTCCTGACACTTCTGAAACAGTTCTAAAAGTCTTCTTTCCTATCTTTTCTGAAGAATGATCAAAAATATGGTGCATGCCATGGCCACAAGCCATGAAAACATTATGATGTGTCCTTATTGACCTTACTTACTACATCTAGTTCCATGTGACTTCCAGCTCTTCTGAAAGTCAAAATGTCCATGAAAAATATACATTTTAAATTCATCCACTACATTCAGGTGGTCATTACAGCACAACCTACAAAAGAGGGCTTTCAGACCTGCTTCCTCAAGTGGCAAAAACAAAGGTATGAGTGTGTCCAAAGTAAGGGGGAGTCTTTTAAGGGGCACAGGTGGCCACGGATCTTTTAGCAATTTTTTAATTCATACCTTCACTAGCTCTTTTCAGTTTCATCTCTAATTTTTTATACTGTAGCAAAACATTCTACTATATAATCCCTACCTAACGATCTTAGTGCTGTGTTCTTCTCAGCATATGAAATGAGAGTTTATTACAAACCCCAACATTTTCATTTTGTATATAAAAACCAAGTTGCAAAATTCATACAGCTCTCCTTCTGTCTTCCATTTCCATCTCTTCTTCAAAAGCAATAGTGATTATCTTCCCTTGTCCTTGCCTCCCTTTTGCTTTTCCTTTATTTTTTGGTCCTTCTTAAGATCACCACAAGGCAGGCCCCCATGAGATGGGATTCCTGGGGGAGGGGGCCTCAGGAAGCACACAGAGCTCATCACACTAAGCAGACAGGATTCGGGGTACTGAATACTCCCCCACAGAGGGTGAGTGAGGCAATGGAGGCCACATTTCTTACATTCACAAAGGAAAAGTAAAATACAGAAAAGTAAAATATAGAAAAACAGAATCTGTAATGCATCTCATGGTATTGGATGGGATTTAGAAATACCAACTCAATACCAACATCAAGCTGAAAGTCTTCAGTAGACAGAAATAAGCCATATCTATAGCACAGGAAGTCAATATAACTGTGTACATTAATGCGCAAGTTCCTAGCTCGGTCCACTGAGAGGCCCTGAGGGCAGTAAGATCCCAAGGGAAGTGAGCATATCACATCTGTCACCCAAATATTAGCTTCCAAATATAATGCTCCACTAAAAAGGAGCCAGGCTTTTTGGAGGAAGATTGGTTCCAGAACTGAGGCAAGGAAAGTAGGTGTGCCTAGAACACACTGCACTGCTGAAAACTTTGGAAGTTCTTAAAGAATGATGTAGACACGGCAAAGAGGCATAGGTTTGTGAATGTTCTCAGCACAAAGAAAAATGTTTGTGATGAAACTGTCAACTACCCTCTCCTACATTGTATACTAGCATTTAAAATGCTATGCTACACAATATGTACAATTAATATGTGTCAATTAAAAATAAAAAGTTATTCTGAAAAATGATAGATGAGCCAATTTCGATGGACTCCGACTAACCAAATCTGAAAAAAATAAAGCATCCATATAAACAAGGATATTAAAAGCTATAGCCACTGAATAAATAAAGAATCCATAAATGTATGAACAGATATAAATTTTAAATGAATAAATGATTGCATATTTGAAGATAATATGCAATAAAACAACTATTGTTGAATTCTTATCATTTTGCTTAGTGAAATTCTGTATCACTTCTAGTGGAGTTTTTTTTTTACTATTTTTTATTCTCTTTAAATATTTTTTAAAGCTAAATGAACATATAGGGAGATGAAAACATATCTCCTTATAGTAGGAAGGTGACTACTCACTGTAGAAGTAAACACAGCATTGGAAATTCAAATTTTGGCAGCTACCAGTATAACAGTTAACTCAGGCCAGAAATGTGAAGAAATGCCACAAGAGGCTGAAGGTGGAATGAGTATGAAATTTTGCACAGCATGGTGGTACCACCTAACAATACCAAGGTTCAGGGGATACATGGCAATTTAAAGGGGAGAGATCTGCAGATATCATCTCAATCAAAAGATCAAAGTTAGTACCATGAGTAACAAGACAAACAGACCTCATGTGCATACCAACCAAAAGATTTCATTGAAAGAACACAGCGTTTTTGATAGTCTGGCTCTGAATAAATAACCTGGGTCTACTGAAGAGGAAACAATTGTACCAACACAATTCGAGGGACATTCTACAAAATAACAGTCCTGTATACTGTATACTTCAAAATCTTCCAAGTCATGAAAGTCAAAAGAAACCAGAAGAGCAATTCCAAACTAAAGGAACTTAGGAGGGATGCAACAACTGAGTGTGTGTGCCGCCTATAACCCTGGAGGGAATCCAAACTTCTGAAGGGTGTTAGGGGCTTTGGCAAATGTGAGTGGGATATCAGGGCAAAAGGCAGACAGGAGTTCACTGAAATAATTTTACAAATTCTATGAGCTGGAAACAGTTTTTTAAATATATTTTATATAGACAATAGTTCAGTGTTTTTATAGTCCCCCTCTTATGAGAGGCCTATTTAATGATGTCTTAAAATTCCCTCAATTCCAGATTCCATGATTTCTACCTACTCCTACTGAGGAGACATTGAGTTTCTGAAACTCAGAGTGTTGAACTTTTCAGCTGTAAGTATCCCTGGGAGAGGTAACACTTTAAGACAACACTTACTTTCCATAATGTTTCCCAAAGTGGCTTGCACTATATCAGATCTATGAGATATTTGTTAATAAGTGTTAAGGAAAAGGAAATTTTGTGGTTAAGAAATTTTGGAAAACATTGAGTTTCTTTATTTCAGGAATCCTCGGAGCCACTATGAAGTTGATGTATATTTTAAATTGACCTCAAGGGATGCAGCATTTGGAGTTATTTAATCATTGTATGATAGGTTCCAAAAACATGGTTTGAAAAAAATGCTGGATGACAGATTTCAACCAGCAGGCAATACAGCATTAAGAATTTAGATTCTGGGGTAAAATGGCCTTGGTTCAAATCCTAGCTGTTCCATTTAGTAATTATGTGGCCTTGGGCAAATCAATTAAACTCTTCATAGAAGTTTCCTCATCTAGAAAATGGAAATCAGAACTTTCTCAGTGCTGTAGGGATATTTAAACATGATAATGAAGATAAAACTTTTAGCCTGAGTCAAGCATGGTGATCTCAGCACTCTGGGAGATCAAGGCAAGAGGATTGCAAGTTTGAGCTCAATCTGGGCAATTTAATGACTTAGTGAAACTCTGTCTCAAAATTAAATAATGATAATAATAATAATAAAGGTCAGGGATATACCCCAGTGCAAAGACCATGGATTCTTAACAAGAACTAAGAAATTTGAGATAGTCCGTTTTCCGTTGTTATAAAAACACCCAAGCCTGTGTACTTTATAAACAGGCTGGTTTTGCTCACAGTTTTAAAGGCTAAATGCTAACAATCAAACAGCACCACTAACTGAGCTCTGGTGAGGACCTTATGGGAGATGGCATTACAGTAACGAGAACTCACTTGCACATTTCCGAGGTCGATACTCACATGACCTAACTACCTTCCATTGGACCCCATCTCTTAATGATTCCACCACCTCTAATACCACAGCATCTAGGCCCTAGCAAAGCTGAATGTGCATAAGACAAATTCCTCCCAACATCCCAACTTCGAGAGTATTACTATCCACACCATCTCACTAGACTGAGATAAGACCAGGTTGCTCCATCCTGCACTGAAATCAGGCTACCTACCCTACCCAGGAAGAACAAAGCACAAGAAAATTTGTCCTCCTTTGTAAATAGCTGTTGCTTCTCTCCTCTCTGCAAACACATTCTGCTGGCCCACTGAGCTAGCTAGCACCCCTTGCACCAGCCTCTAGTCCTTGGCCATTGTCTCCTTTGCTCCAGGGAAGGAGGAGGGGTTGGGGATATGGCTTCCTGCCAAACAGGTTGACCCAAGTTGAACCCCCATGCCCCAGAGTCACCGCAGAGGAGCTGACCCCAGGGGGCTGTCAGCTCACCAAAGACAGACTTCACCAGCGCTTCAGAAAATGAAAAGCTTTATTAAACTTTCAAGTCCAGAACAGATGTGTCCAGACATAAATATTCAAAAGAGCCCATCTGTTAGGTAAATCATCTTTCGATGTAGGAACAGAGGGACCCGTACGGTAGTGAGACCCCATTGCTATGAGCGCCCAGTAGTGCTAGAAACCCTGCTAGCAGATGCTCCTGGCATTCAAAATAAAAGAAGGCTGAGAAAGAGAGGAAACTCAAGGCCAGACCACAGCAGCAGGGAATTTCACTGATCCGCCAGTCAGGGCCTCTGCAGGGTCAATACTTCCAGAGGGTAGTGTCAGTGATGGAATCCCCAAAGGAGTAGATGGGCAGGAAGATCAAGAAAAGTTAACCCAATCCCCCCACAAATACAAGTCAGATTTTGGTTGAAGATATGGAGGCATTTCCTGTAACTGCTGTAATACACTTACTTAGTCAGCTAATACCTTACACAAGCTAATTCTTAACCTATCTGAACCTAAGCTTCCTTATATGAAACTCTCAATTAACTGGTACCTGCATGAGCCAGGTACAGCAGAAATAATAACGATGTGAACCTTACAGTACAGAGCCCCACTGCATGCCAAGCAGCTCAGTTCATATACAAGCAACTCTGAGTTAGAGACGTCATCATTCCCATTTTGCAGATGAAGAAACCAAGGCACACAGATAAGCAGTGGTTTACCCAAGGGCTCAAGGTCAGGGAGTGCTAAACTAGGAGTCAAACCCAGCAGACAAGTCCACAGACCATGCAGGGTAGCACTATGCCAAAATGGTACAAAAGGAGAAGGGACTCATATGCTAATACAGAAAACTAAAAGACCTATTAGAAAACCACAGAAGGATGTAAACAAGCAATTTTTAACAAATTCTCACTAGATAAATCTATGTGGTGGGTGTTTGCTGAGTGTTCCACGGTGGTCTACACATTCCTACAACTAAAGGTTAAATAATATATTTCAAAGATTTGACTCTTCTCCACTGTTGGTAGGAGTGCAGGCTGGTACAACAACTATGGAAATCAGTGTGGAGATTCCTCAAAAAGCAAGGATTGGAGGTCCCATTCAACCCAGCTATCCTCCCCCACCCCTTGTTTTTCCAGAAGAAATGAAAACATCATACCACAGTGACATATGTGCACCCATGTTTACAGCAGCATAATTTGTCACAGCTAAATCTTGGAAACAACCCAAGTGTCCATCAATTGAGGAATGGATAAAAAAGATGTGGTATTTTTACACAAGTGAGTATTGCCCACCTATAGAAAAAGGATAAACGTGAGGCTTTTATAGATAAATGGATGCAACTAGAAACCATAATCATAAGTGAAATAAACCAGACTTGCATGTGTAAACATCATATTGTCTTCCTGGTGTAAGAACCTGAAATAGTAAATAAAATCTGAAAGGTACAATAGATACTGTGAAAGGTAAAGAAACTCTTCAAAGGGAAGGAGCAACTGAGATGAGGGAAAGGAAAAAAGAAAGAAAGAAAGAAGGAAGGAAGGGAAAGAGAACATATGCATATACACAGGATAGCTTGGATAATTGTACTGGTGATTTCTGCTGATCTATTGAAAGGAACAGTTAAAGTTTATTTTTTTCTCTCTCTTTTTTGAATTTTTTATAATTTTTTGACCAAATTTGCATGCTTTTATCTGGTAATCTGAGCAACTAATTTGAAGACAACAAATAATATGCAGTACAACATATAATTTTGTTTAGTGAAATTCTGTATCGTTTCTAATGGGCTTTTTTTTTTTTACTGTATTTTATGCTCTTTTTAGTATGTGTGCTGCCAAAGTGAGCACTTTTGCTCTTTAAAAAAAATTAAAAATAAAAGTTCAAAACAAAATTTACTTGGACTAATTACATTTCTCAGAAGAGAAAGCTTGACTGAAATAGACTGAGTCTTTCTTTCAGGCAGGACACCTCTGAGTGGCCAAAGACAGGAGAAAGCTTGAAAGCCTGCTGATAATCTCCTTTCCTCCCAAGTATACCTGGGAACCTGAGACCCCTTCCCCGGGCACAGTATCAAGGATCCTTTCACTACTATAGCACACAAAGCCCCATATGATAACACTTCATTTTGTCCCTTTTATGACCCATACATTTTCACATTGCAAAGTTTCTGCTATGCAGGTTCAGCATTCATCTTAGACCACGAGAATGGTAGTTTCTTTTATTCCCCCCCCACAAATAAAACTCTTTTTTTAAATTAACACTGCGTCTAACAACCCATATTATACAGGCCATGCTATAATCGAGGAAATGTGGCATATGTTTACAGGCCTAAACTAAACTGAACCCTTGAGCAGGAATGTATTCATTCTGCGTCCTAAACATTTACAGTCTTTTACATACATGTCGATGAACTCAAGGAATGGTATTCGAAGAGCTGTGCCTTCAGCACTCATTCATTTAACAAATGCTATTCAACACTTACTATGACTAGCATGACAAAAGAGGGAAGAAGAAGATGTCAAGCCAAATCTGGTGAGTTCTGTGCTTGCACATCCTTATTATGTCTTTGTTGGGATAGACGTGACTCAGAGGAGCAAAGGCAGAGCTGTGCCCGAAAGCTAGCAACTTGCACTGCCAACGTCAGGCCAGAATTAAGAGGGAAAGCCAGGAGGTTGCAGAAGATGAGGGTAGTTAAATGTGAGTTTGCAAAGGTCTTGAAACACATGCTGAGGAGTTTAGATTAAAGGTGGGAGGCAAATGGGAGCTCCTACCGATTTCTGAATGGACGAGTGACAGAACCAAAATAGCATTCTGAGAAAATTAGCCTAGCTGTTGGGTATAGAATATAACAGGAAGGGTGAGGCTGCAGGTGGAAATGCCCACTAGGACGAAGGTTGCTGCAGAAACCAGCATGAGAAGCAATCAGAGTCAAGCTCCATGGAAGGCCTGGCTGTGTCAATGGCTCAAGAAGGTCAGATTCCAGAGATAGAACTGTCAGCCCTATCTGAGACGGGCAAACCAAGACACGATGAGATCAAGGTGACCCAAGGTTGAAGGCCTGGGAGGCTGCCCTGGTGGCCATGAGTGGAAAAGCGGGCGGAATGCTTAGGAAGCCAAGTCTGGGATGCCCTGGGATATCTGGAGTCAAAGGAAGTGGGGAAGAACTAGATAAGAAAAATTAATACTAGCCACATCCACTAAATATGTGCACTAGATGTAGACACATATGTTTGGAACTCAGAGAAAAGTCCTTCTACCCCTAGGCCTGGAGAAGCAGCTCCCCTTTATGGCTGAAGGTAAGAACAATCACACTATTTACATTCTTAAATCTGCTGTCAGGCAGAAGATCTACTCTAGGAAGCAGCTAACTTCCATAAGCTCAAGTCACTGCAGAAGCAAGATAGTCAGTGGAGACCCATTAAGTAACAAAGCAAAAAACCCAGAGTCCAGGGTCAGAGCCTATGACTCAGCCTCCAAATCTTCATGGGTGTCATTGTTCCCTGTCACATTCTCAGAAACTCTCATTGAGGTAGGGCTCACTTGAATTTTTGGCCACATTCTATTACATTTTATGGAGGAGAGGGATTATTGTCTTAGTCCACTTTGTGTTGCTACTCAGAATACCAAAGACTAATTTAGAAGGAATCAAAACGTACCCCTTATGGCCCTGAAGGTTGGGAAGTCCACTATCAAGGTGAAACCCCCATCCCCTGTAGAAGGTGAAGGGGCAAGAACAAGAGGGGGCTGAATTGATTTTTACTATAAGTCACTCTTGAAGTCACTGAACCACCCCTGTGTCAGCAAAATTAACCTGCCCGTGATGGCAGAACCCTCGTGACAACTGGGCCCCACCTACTTCCTGACACTGTTGTTCTAGAGATTCAGTTTCTAGTATAAGAACTTTTCAAGACACGTTCAAACCACAGTACCTATAGAGGTATTCTTTTTTAATTTGGTGACTGTCAGGACATATGCCTTCCAGATGTTAAAGAGAACTAATGAAGAAATGAACAGAAAGTACTACATCTTGCCTACTACAGAGTAGGTACCTCATAAATACTAGGCCTTGAAGATGTGTTTGGCTCTGTCAGGGCCTGTTTAGAGAGAGAAAGATACACAAACACTGGTGCCTATGTGAGAAATTAGTAAAGTTTTCTTTAAAGAACCAGGGACACCTCTTCAATCCTGATTTTTAAAAGAAGAACAAAGATCCGTATCCCTGTCCTTTTGTCTTTGTAATGATGACTAGACCTTTCCTGTCACACGCTTCATATAATCCAACTACTGATTGGAACTGCTACCTTTCGAGGGTTGATATTCCACTTCCTGTCATTTGACACCAGACAGAGCTCACCTGGCTTCCCTCTCTCTTTGGATGGTCCAGCCTCAGGCCAGTACAGTGACACATGGCTTGTCGGGCCTCCTCTGAGTGCTACTGGACTAAACAGGGCTCTTTAAGCACAGAGGCCCTGAACCTTGCTGGGGAAATATAAAATGATACAGCTGCTATGAAAGACAATGTGGTGGCTCTTCAAAAAATTAAACTTTGGATTACCACATGATCCAGAAATTCCAATTCTTAATTTTTATTATTACATACTCCAAAGAATTAAAAGAAGAAAGTCAAACACATAGTTTGGCTGTGGGTTCTTCTCAGCAATATGTACACCAGCCAAAAGTGGGGATACTCCAGATGTCCATCAGCAGGCGAGTACCTACACGTAATGGAATACTATTTGGTCTTTTTAAAAAAAGGAATTATTCAGACACATGCTACATCAAGGATACACCTTGAATACATACATAAGTGAAATAAGTCCCAAAAGGAGAGTATTATATAATTCCACTTAGGCACGGCACCCAGAGTACTCAAATTCACAGAATCAAAAAGTAAAATGATTGTCAGGGTCTGAGAGAGGGGAGGATGGAGAATCCTTATTTCCTGGATATGGGAGTCTGGGAAGATGAATAAGTGCTGGCAGGAGATGCTGATGATGAACACAAGCAGTGTGAATGTACTTAATGCCTCTGAAGAGTACACTTCGGAAGGATCACAGTGCCACCCCTTGTGTCCTGAGTATTTTCCCACAATAAAAACTTTTTTAAAATAGAAGAGTACAGGCACTTTTAAAATGTCAAAATCTGGGCATGTGTACAGCCCTGGTTTTAATCCCCAGTACTTTTCTTTTTTTTTTTTTTTTTTTTTTTTTTTTTGCAGAACTGGGGATGGAACTCAGACCCTGGTGCTGGCCAGGGAAGCGCTTATTCTGCTGAGCCCTCTCCCCACCACCCCACCCCTGGTACTTTTTTAAAAAAATCAAAATCCAAGTTTGTGTCCATATAGCTAACAACAAATTTAGTGACTTGAAGGAAGAGCTCTCATGCTAGCTCTCTCTCCCTCTCCCTCCCCCTCACTTTCTCCCTGTCCCTCTCCCTCTCCCCTTCTCCCTCACCCTTGCACTCTCCCTCTCCCTCCCCCTCACTCTCACCCTTTCCTTCTCCCTCTCTCTCTTCTCTCTCTAGTATTTCAGCTTTGCAAAGTGGCTGAGGAATCAAGGTAAGTCCTCAGCAAAGAGACTGCTCAGTCTCTGCTGCAGCCTGAATGAGCTGAGATGGATGCTCACTGCAGCACAGGCACCAACCCTCCGAGGCTCTCTCGGTGGGGACAGTTCTTCCTGCTGCCCTTTTTCCCTTCCCACACTCTTCACCCTTCCCCTAACCAGATTCCTGGGAGGAAATCAATTAGTCCAATGTCCCTCTACTGTGTTCCCACAAAAAGTAGAGACCACAACTGTTTTATAGGGGATGTGGCTAAACCTACAGGTGCTGTTTTTCTTTACCCAGTCTTAAAGTGTAGAGGCCTGGGGACATCTGTCTTGGGCAGATTGCAGAGGCTGCAGTGGTTCAGGGTGGGATTTGCCTCTGGTTTGTGGGCTGGTGGGAGTGTAGATCCCAGCTCAGAGAATAGCCCCCAACTCTCTGCTTAGACAGCTTTTGGAGAAGACCTGCGGAGGAAGAGGAATGCTCCTGAAACCCAAGCCTGCTGTGGCTGCTGAGTGACAGTGCCAGGAACACAGCCAAGAATAAACAAAAACATTTGGCCACAGAAAGGCTCTGCCAGTCTCCAGCTGCTTGATTAGACCCTTAAGGAGGAAAAGAATGAAAACAGTGCCTTCATAGAGGACAGAGGCATGCACTAGTATACCCTCCCCTGACACCAGCAGGGACACAGCCAGTTGCTGTCAACTCTGCACGCAAAGTAGGCAGAGCTGGCTGCCACCCCTCCCTTATCAGGCCCCAGACCCTGCACTTCCCTGCACATAAAGTCATGGTCAAAACTGTGCTTCCGAGCAACTTCAACTTATCAGGTCACAGCATATTGAAGACCTGTTGGTTTGGGGATGTGAGGACAGGATCTCACTCGGCCACAGCTAAAAGGCTGGCCCTTCAGAAACATTCACTTTTATTTCTACTTTGGGTCTCACCAGCAATCAACTTGAGTGATCAGGAGATTCACACTGTCAAAACCCCCTACAACATCGAAGCCCCTCACTTGTTTTATAAGAGAGGCTCAGGAGAAGGGGCACTGCCCAGGTCCACTAGGGGGCAGAGCAGAATGAGCCCCAGGCCTAGCTGGGCAGGTATCTACCTCAGCCTGCCTAAAATCTACAAACACTGCTAAGGTTCTTTAGACTCCCTTCACCTCTGTTCTTTCCGGATGAAGGCTGGGAATTAACTCTGTTACCTATTCCCCAAAGTCTCCAGCCCAGTGCTGGATGTGTGGTCGGAGCTCAGTGAATTCTTTCTGAATGAGAGAATCCCCACCACGGGCCCAGAAAGGATATAAGGCAAACATTAGAGCCCTGCTTATAGAAGGGGAGGATAAAGCTCTCAGAAGATCCCCCACGCTCAGCCAGAGCTCAACAGACGGGGCGAGCTTTGAGATAGATCCAGCCTATTTCCATTCCCTGGTGGTGACATTAGGGAAGATAAAAGACCTACATCCTCTTGTGTTCCCTTAGCTCTGGCACCATGTGAGAATGCAGTTGTCTAACTTTATGACTCTATAATACCTAAGCCTTCCCTCCCGGTCTCTGCACATCCTCTCCCCATCAGATAATGCTACATCTCAAGCTTAACAGCTTTCCAAACCAGGACAGCCCTTTTCTACTTCCTGTAAGAAGCAAGAAAGAATTTCTTCTCTCTCACTCAATGTCTTCTTCCTTCCCCATCTTTCCAGCATTGCTAGAGCCCCTTCTAGCAAGAAAGGACAGGTAATCATGTATGCAGATGACATTAAAGATGCAGTAAGTCCGTTCATACATAGTTGTCCAGATAACCACCACATTCTTCCCTAACTTGCATCCACCTTTCCCAGCAACAATAACATTTCCAAAAAAGTATAGACCAGAAAACACTAACCAGCTGCAACACAGAAGCAAACCCACATGTCTAGGTCTCCAGGGAGCTGGCTTTAACAAGGCAGATTTCTCTATTTCACCGCTGTTTACACTTCTGCTCCAATAGGTATCTCCATTGTACTCCTCTCTTTCCCCTCTCCAGTCCATGGACCTCACAGGAAAGATTTTGTTTCCCTGCTCCTACCCGGTGGTCTCTCCAGCCCGATTCATCTTTAACACACTCTGTGGGCTCAATAAACCATGGTGCAACCTTTCTACTATCAAGAACCCCCGCTCCACAGACAAGATCTAGGGCCACCCATGCACAGTCATGTAACATTGGCTTTATTGCTTAGCTTGTTTTGGAGAAAATAGAAATGTTAAATTGAGTTGAATTTTAAATTAAGAACAGAAAATGTGAGATTTTAGTTTCAGTAAATAGAGTCCCCCTCTAGCAATCAACTAAGATATGTTAGCCTACATTTGTCTTCAAATTTCACTTTCTCTTATGTGTTGCATCCCGATTTCAAATTTCTGCATCTATTTATAGTATCCTGTGGCATGTATTTGCGTATAGAGCTAACATCATTTTTACTTCAAGATATAAAAAATAAATAAATTTATCTCATATCACAAAGAATAAGAAAATATTTTAATAATATATGCATATATATTTATTATATAGCTAATGAAATATGAAGGAAAGGAAATAGGGGGAAAGATGAAAATACAAAGAAAGACTGGGGAGCAAAGGGAGCCAGAAAAGAGAGGAGGGTTGAGAGGATAGGGATTATTAACCTATGCCGCATTGAGAACTAACACAGGAATGCACCGTGCACATGCAAACATATGTGTACAGGTGCACACACACCAATTCCATTGGGTGAAATCCTCCCTCCCACCAGCTGGTTCTCTGCACCTAGCAATAAGAAATGCTACTAATTATTAAAGGCTACTTTCTGACAGGTGCTTTGCATTTATTATTTATAAATCTTCACAACAACTTATGAAGAAACCAAGCGCAGAGACATCTTGACATTGTTAAGATTACATTGCAGTAGATGTGAGCTGTTTCTGGCAATGCAGCACCCTCTTCTGTGGTGACAAAACTCCTTTTCCTGTTGGGAAAACACTCTCTTGCCGCACCCCCCCCCCCCCCGTGCACTCCACCCCTGGTCACCAAGGCAGATTTGAAGTGAGTGTGTGATCTTTGTTCCCATCCACGTTAATGAAGTAAAATCTAAGACTTTGGTTCAAAATATTCAGAAAGATTTCTTCCCACTGGTTTTGAAAGTAAGTAACATGGAAGGTGTAGCTAGGGGTAAAGAAGCAGAAAATGATTAAGCAAGAGTCAAGTCTTCACCACACCCTTGATGTCTTGGACACAACTACAGCTGCACTTCCCAGATCAGGGAGCCAACCAACTATGTCCCCAACTCCCCTCAACACTTTTTTCCAGTCAAGCTGATTTCTGTCACTTTCAGACCAGGAATTCTTTTTTTTTTTTTTTCAAGACTACTTAAAACATTACTACTTTTTTTTTTACTGTTCTCTATTTTTTCCCATAATTTTATTGATAAACAAACAGCAATGAGACAGTTTCAAAACAAACTGGTAAGACAGGTTCAATAATTAACACATTGCATACATTCTTCCTAGTGGTTAATTGCTGTGCAAGATGCGGACATGATATCCTATTTACAAACACCATTAGAACAAATCACTCTATTCATTAAGAGAATGTAACAATATATCTATCCTAACCACTTTCAATACACAGATGCAAAATGGACATTCATCAGTATATACTTCTTTTGTTAAGTTCTGTTATTTGAATATTATAGATGTATAAACTCAGCAAAACATTCTAAAAGAGTCCAGTAGTCCATAATAGTATTGGGGCCTCCGCCTAACTGGCAATGTCAGAAATTGTTGACATTGTGACTCTCCTTAGGCACACTCTACTCTGAGTCCCCTACAGCTCAACATAACAGCATGGCTTAACTTCTTATATTTTGTTTTTATACTTTTCTGCTGGATGGTTAAGACCAAGGTAAAGCAGGACCTGTGCAACAAGAGTTGTAGCTTTTGGCTCTGATAAGGTCAGTGAAATCCCCTCAGGATTTA
>NW_004524672.1:9159371-9177836 GCF_000260255.1 Octodon degus
CTGCAGGGATTGCAGCTGCAGGGTTTCACCCCAGGCCTGTATGCCAGGCCTCAGCTGAGCCTGGAGGAGACAAGGTGGAGTAGGGGGAAGAGGCAGCTCTTCCACATACTCACCCTCCTGGGCTAGGACTGGATCTGGGGGTTCCCAGAATGTGGCAGAAATTCCTACTCGACAGGCGGCATGGGGGAGGTGCTGCAGAGTGGTGGGGGGCATCCCAAGGGCGTGGAAGAGGGTCTCACCCACACTGTGCCTGGGCTGGGACCAGTAGTAGGTCCCGCCAGTGCGGGGTAGCCAGAAGCTCTCCCACACACACCAGGAATTCTTTTTTTATAGAAGAATACAAAACAGTAAAAGAAAAAACACCAGCATTAGAAATGCTACCAAATTTCACTAAATGAAGTAATAGGAATACAAAAATGAAAGCTGTATTGTATGATATCTTCAAATTAGTTGTTCAGATTATAAGATATAAACATGCAAATAAACATTTTGGCTTAAAGAAAAAACAAAACAAACAATAACCAAAAAGTTGTAAGAAATTCAAAAAAAAGAAAAAGCATAAAAATTTAATCGTTAGTTGCTTTTTTCAAAAGACCAGCAGAAAACAGCAGTACAATTATCCAAAACATTCTGCACATATACATATATATATATATCTTTTTCCCTTCTTTCATTTGTTCCTTTCCTTATTTCAGTTTTTCCTTCCCATTGAACAAATTCTTTCCCTTTCACAGTATCTGTAGTACCTTTTAGATTTTAATTACTCTTTGAGGTTCTCACACTAGTGAGATAATATAATGTTTGCACATGTGGGTCTGATTTATTTCACTTACCAATATAGTCTCTAGCTGCATCCATTTATCCACAAAAGACTCAAATTTATCTTTTTTAATAGCCGAATAATATTCCATTGTGTAAAAATACCATATCTTTTTATCCATTCCTCAGCTGATGGGCATGTAGGTTGTTTAAGCTTCCCTAGAACATGATGGGCCTGGCAAGCCACCATCCTGCCCCACCCCCTCCCTGGGAAGCCCACACACATGGAAGCTGCCACCTGCCACCAGTATCTTTGGCTCCTACTGGTCCTTGGAAAAGCCTGTCTTAGGGTCACTGAGCAAAAGTTTGGCTATGCTAGATTGTAGAGTTGACACATTAATGAGGAGTTGGAGCCCCTTGAGAATACACACAATTGTGCTTGTTAATTGTTGCAAGAAAGAATAGGAATGCTGAAAAAATTCATTTAGACAACCACCTCAAAGAAAAAAGTTATAGCAAGTTAACTGAGGCTCCACATCACTGGCACAGAGGACTCCAAACAAGGAAAAAGCTACCACGGTTCAACCCTACTATCATGGCACAATTTAAAACAAGAACTCAAATTTAAACCTAGGATCTTACATTGTGGGAGCTTATAAATAATCTGACTCAACATCATCAGAATTAGAACCCCTTCGCAATATCCTTGAGCTTTGAGCATCAGCTCTGTGTGAATTACCATGGTGACAAGAGAATCATTACTGGAGACATAGGCTATCTCGTTATTACATCAGTAACTCTGATTACTAGAGGATTCTTTTTAAAATGTTGAAAATTAAAGTCATGCCAGGCACAGTGGCATATGCCTATCATCCCAGCACTCAGGAGGCTGAGGCAGGAGGGTCGTTTCAAGTTTGAGACCAGCCTGGGCTACAAAGTGAACTCAAGGCCTATCTGAACTACATAGAGAGAACCTGTCTCAAAAAACAGAGAGAGAGAGAGAGAGAGAGAGAGAGAGAGAGAGAGAGAGAGAGAGAACAATAGAGACAGAGACAGAGAAACACAAAGAGACAGAGACAGAGAAAGAGAAGTAATTAATACAGAAAGAAAACTGGGAGAGAAAAATTAAGGAATTCTTATGGTCAAGGTAATGGGGGAAATTCTAGGTTTAGAATCAGAATGGAGGAGAGCAGTGAAAGATACAATATCTTACATGGAGAAAAGCTTAAGAAGTCTTACTATACATTAAAAATATATTTACTTCCCTAGATTGTCTTTCCAGAGATACCAGTAAAGTTTAATTTAATGCAATTACTTTTGTTTGCCAGACTGTGCTCCTTACAGTGCAATTCTCTGCCAGTGTTAGACCACAAGAGACCCAATTTTGGGTTGAGTTATATTAATTTCAAATCTACTTCCTCATTAATCCCATCCAAGTTTTAAGGGAACAGATACAGGGATGAAGACATGGAACCAGTTATGGACCTGGAATACAGAATGGAGATTTGACTATAAAGTGTTACGAATAAAGTTATTAAATTAGAGTCTGTGATCAGAGAGAAGCTAACCAATTTAAAGGTGGGTTTTTTTTGAGGAGAAGAGGTGTACCAAAAATCAAACTTAGGACTTTGTGATTGCCAGGCGGCACTGTGCCACTGAGCTATCTCCCCAGCCCAGGACTAACCAACTGGATGATGAACCACCTGAGCAAATTAAAAGTCCTAAAAAAACACCAGCATGCTCAGTAATTTCAAGTTGAATCAGGTGTAGAAAGCAGCAAGCCATGGAGATGGGACTCATGAAGGTCATTAGAGTATGTATCTGTCGCAGGCCTTAACTGCAAGCAGGAGGCACTGCTGCCGCTGTGGAATTAAACAGGGGGAAGTTCATCAAAAGATACTGGGCACCTTATAGAATTTTAAGAGGGCTGGAGAAACAGCTCTAGGCTAAAATTTAAGAAATGACACTTAAGCTCTAGGACTATCGTGGTTAAAAAAAAAAAAAATCTATAATCAACTGAGTAAAGAGACAACCCACAAAATGAAAGTAAGTATTTTCTTCATCCAGCAAGAGGTTAATATTTAGAATGTAGAAGGAACTTTAAAACCTCAACAATAAGAAAACCCAATACTATTATGGACTACACAATACTATTATGGACTACTGAACTCTTTTAGATTATTTTGCTGAGTTAACACACCTATAATATTCAAATAACGGAACTTAACAAAAAAAAGGGTATACAGATGAATGTCCATTTCATATCTGTGGTTGGTATAGACATATAGTTAAATTCTCTTAATGAATAGAGTGATTTGTTCTAATGGTGTTTGTAGATGGGATGTCATGTCCACATCTTGTACAGTAATTAACCACTGGGAGGAATGTATGCAATGTGTTAATTATTGAAACTGTCCTACCAATTTGATTTGAAACTGTCTCATTGCTATTTATCAATAAAATTATGGAAAAAAATAAAAATAAAACTGAAATGAAAGTAGAAAAAAAACAATAAGAAAATACATAAGCCATTCTAAAAATGGGTGTATAATCTGAGTAGACATTTCTCCAAAGAAGATGTGCAAATGGCCAAAGAGCATGCTTTTTAAAGTTTATCTTCCCTTCCTAGACTACCCAGAGGTCACTACATCAACAATTTCTTGTGTGTCCTTCTAGCTATTTCCCTTGCTAAAACATTGTTATGTATATATGAGACCTTTCAGATCATAGATGGAAGCACACTGCACAAAAATAGCAAAAAGAGCCTGGCCCACCACACTGCTGCTACCTAGCACTGAGTGTATGCACTCTACAACGGGCCAGGTGCTCCTGCAGCTGCATCCACTGCTACCATCCAGGCTCCACAAGCCAGACCTGCAGCCTGGTACCTCCAGCTAGTAGGGTATACCACAGAAACTTCACTGCTACCTTCCTCACATGGATGGAGTCCACACTATGCTTGTATCCTCATATTATTTATGACTAAGCCAAAGTCCATGTTTGTGGCCTTCTATGGGTGGAACTCAGGTCACTTTCTTGTGCACTGGTTGCCAAGCACTTTTCAGGCTTCTACCTGGAACGGATGAGTCTCTGTGTTAGTTTTCTTTGGTTAAAAAATGAAGGGCTCTATACATTTATATGCACAAGATGGTTAAGGCAATAATCCTAAGAATCTGCAGCAGGTTTTTGAAACTAGCAGTTAATTGGTAGGATTCTCACCCTGACTAACTATATATGCTGATACCTGTGAACTAAGCTACTGCACTGAAGATAGCAATGTGTAATACTAGGGTCATGCTTGGAATGCCTGTCATTCTGGTCTTCTAAATACATACTGCTTGTCATATCATACCAATTACTGTCATACTGTCTCTCAAGTAAATGTTTGTTTTTAAAAAGGGTAATAAATGAAAATAAAAGACAAGAAAAAAAATGTCATAGGACTGTTCTGCTGCGATGCTGTATATGGTTAGATTTCTAAATTTCTGTGTAAAAATATATAATTGTTTATTCCTTTTTTCAAATATTTTTTTAAATTTTTTTCTTCATATTCTGTAGGGACTTAAAGTTTAACATATCAATACTTGATAGAAAATACCTGTTCCATATTATGTCTAAGGTGTTTGATATTCAGGCAGATAGTGAAGCTAAGCTCAACTGCCTATGTTGTAGGGTATACTAAGGGTTAACAACTTAAGTCTGCAGACCAAAAATTAGAGAAAAAGAAGGTCTGCAAGGACAGCCAACATTTTGGCCTTAGCCTTTCAAGGTCAGTGAGGACTCAGGACATAGGAGAACCTGTACTATAACATCATATAACTCAGTTGTATCCCAAATTTTCTGATCAAGGAGATTATGGGGCCACAGAGGAAAGTGATCAATGATGTAGAGTGTGCCTAAGGAGAGTCACATGCAGAGAAAATATTCTCACAGTCTTTCACAGAGAGCAAATTGGTCAAGCAATGGTCGTGACTCATCCACATGGCTGACACTCACAAAGGATCTACAAAGTGCAGTACAGGGTTTCAGGGTAAATCCTGAGGGGATTTGCCTGACCTTGTCAGAAGCAAAGTTACATTTCTTATTATATAGGTCTTACTTTATCTTGGTCTTTTTTTTCATAATTTTATTGAGAAACAAATAGCAATGAGACAGTTTCAAACCAAATTGGTAGGACAGTTTCTTTATCTTGGTCTTAACGATCCAGCAGAAAAGTATAAAAATGAGGTATAAAAAGAAAAGCCATATTAACATGCTGAGCTGTAAAAGGCTCAAGTCAACAACTTCTGACAGGGGCTGGAGAGATGGCTCAGTGGTCTGAAGCACCTACTTGGAACAGGCTTAGCAAAGCATCAGGGACCGCGGTTCGATCCCCCAGCACCACATGCCAGCCAGCCCCACCCCCTGGTGGGCTGAGCTGGCCACACACACACACACCACACTCTCTCTCTCTCTCTCTCTCTCTCTCTCTCTCTCTCAAATAAATAAATAAATAAATAAATTAAAAAAAAAAAAAAAACTTCTGACATTGCCAGTCCTATGGAAAACCCACTACTATTATGGACTACTGGACTATATTGGAATATTTTGCTGAATTCATGTACCTACAATATTAAATGACAATGGAATACTCATCTCTGACAAAACTAAACAATAAAAGGGGATACAAATGAAGGACCATTTTGTATCTGTATATTCAAAATAGTTAGGATAGATATACAGTTACTTGCTCTTAATTCAATGAGAAGAAAGATTTGTACTAATAGTATTTGTGGACAGGATATCATGTCTGCCTCTCTTGTACTATGAATAACCACTAAGAAGACAACAATATGCAATGTATTAATTATTGAAACTGTCTCTACTAATTGGTTTTGAAACTGTTTCACTGCTACTTGTTTCTCAATAAAATTACTTTTTTAAAAAATGAAGGGCTCTCTTCATTGCCCCTGGACTCCTTCAGTAAGTCAGGCCAGCAGGGACACACCAAAAACAATGGCCTCTGGGGAATGCTGGAGACCCTCTATGCCAGCTAACTCATTCCACATATTAAGACACTGCACCCAGCAGGAGGAAATCACCTCTCAAAGATCACACAGCCAGCCAGTGATAAACCAGGACCAGAGGCAATGTCTGCCACTGTCCCAATCTAACGCAAGTGTGTAACACCAACAGCTACTAAGTGATTTGATAACCAGAGTCTGAAAATTAGCCAAGACCAAAACCTACTATATGCTCTTCCACTTACCTGCTCACTTACCCTCTTTAGCACTTTAACTTAGGGAGTTTCAAAAATACTGATTGTCCCAACACTGAGTATAAGAAACTGGATCAAGGGAAATAGGAGAAGTAAAGAAGCTGACTGTAAACTCCCCACCCTCAGTTCCTCTGGTTCCTCACCACATAGGCCTCTCTATCCAGCTGCCTGAGTGTGCTCTTACTGGGCAGCTGGCTTCCCCCCAAGTAGAAGATCAAGGTGAGTAAAGCAAGATGCACAGTACATCTGCGACTCAGCCTCCTAATCACACACAGCCCTTCTGCTGTCTGCTGCTGGCCACACAGAACAACCCTGACAAGACGTAGGAAGTGACTATACCAGGCAACAATGACAGGGACAGGGATCAGCATTGGCTACCTTGAAGCCTGCCTACTGACTTGGGTTTTCCCAAAGCAGGAAAGAGACTGGAAAGCCCACAAGGTTAATGTCTACTACTGATCCGAGGCACAAAGCCTGCCTTCCCTAAGTTGTTATTGCTTCAATAAAAGAAAGAGCCAATTACATGTAAGCCAAGCTTTTTCAGCTCCAAATGAATGTGTGAAATTACATGTTTTCAGTGTCACAATTCTATGTGGACTTGGCCTTGGAGATGACAGTTAGCACACACAAACCTAGAACTCAATAGAAAAATAAATGTTTCCATTTTGAGTGTGCTCCTAGGGGTTCTTTTTCCCCTGGCAACAATGACTCCAGTAATTGGGGGTGGGAAGGAATACAGGACTTTCTTAGGGGTTCTGTGTCCTCAGAATCAAGCTCAGTTAGAGTCCATTCTTTTCTTTTTATTTAAATGTATTTATTTGTGTGTGTGTGTGTGTGTGTGTGTGTGTGTGTGTGTGTGGCCAGCTCAGCCCACCAGGGGGCGGGGCCGGCCGGCATGTGGTGCTGAGGGATTGAACCACAGTCCTGTGCTTTGCTAAGCTTGTTCTAAATAGGTGCTTTAGACCACTGAGCCATCTCACCAGCCCGAGAGTCCATTCTTTTCATAACCGACTTTCCCATACCTGGTTGCAAATTAAAGAGAGCAAAGGTGTCTGCACAACTGGCCAGGCCCATGGCACAGAAGCAAAACCTTATTCTCTTTCTCCCAATTCCTTTCTTCAGAGGCATGAAAATGCCCAGCCCTATCTTCTTCAAGACCTGACCAGTTAGCTGAACTTCTTTGGTTCTGTTTTGTTCTCTGCAGGCCAAAATACCTACCCCACCACTTTCTTTTTGTTTCCTTTATTCAAGAATGAGATTGCCTCTATACATTGCCAGAAAATAAAATAAATGTGGGGGGAAGCCCAAGCTTCTTATCTATAATCTTCTTCAGAACAACCAAAGTCATTCTCACAATTCTGAGCCAAGTGTGTAGGAGAGAGTGGAGTCAGTTTTAAGTACTGTGGATCCGGGGTCCCTGGTGAACTGGACTCCATGACATTCCTAGCCTACGCGAAGCAAAAAACCAAAACATCTCTTTAACTTTCCCAGCAAACTAATGTGCATGTGACAAGGGCTGTAATCAATAAGTAACTTGATAAAGTGGATAAAAATTGACTAAGGAAGGGAGTGTAACATCCTATTAAGCAAATTCAACCCAGACCACTTTCAATCAGCCATATCAAACTGCACAACTCAGAGACCAAAGTCTCTATGGGAGAAGCTGGATCAATATTTTAAGCCCAAACTCCTTAGCTTTGTACTAACAACAAACCAGCAGGGGGAAAAAAATGATGTCCTCTAAATTCAAAGACAGAAAAAAGGATGGGGAATGTAGGGGAGGGACAAGAAATATGTAGGTTATAAGTTACATGTAACTCCCAAGGAAAAAATCCGTCTTTCCTGAACTAGACAAATGCTAAAATCCACGGGCCCGGCTACAAACGATCTTTCATGAATACTGAAAGAGGACAAGGAAATATTTGGGTCACAAATTTATCTGATTGAAAGTCAGGAACTAAGTGAAGCCTGCAAAAGTTTGATTTCTTTTTTATTAATATTGGGAGAGGAAAGAAAATACTCTGAGATGCCGGGCACAGAGGAAAGGGATGCAATAATGCAGACTGCAATTTTTTTTTCAAATTGTATGAATACCATCACATAAATATTTTCATTCGCATGGAAAGTGTGATTCTGTGTGAAAGAGTTCTCATGAATAAGTACAAGGCGCTCAGAGCACATCGCCATTGGAATTCCAGAAACATTTCTGCCACCCTACCTGAGCACCAGCTTCTTCTTACCTTTCCACAATAGCCAATCAAGAAAGCAATTCTCAAAATTATAGTTTGCTGAGAGAGGATATCAAAGGGCTGAGTTTTGCAGGACTTTGATTGGATTCTAACTTATGGGGACCATCAAATATCTACTCATATAAGGTCCAAGCAAAGAAAGGAAAAGGAAAAAACAATGTTGGGATGATAGGCATGATAAATTGTCTCATATCCATTTCTCTGCCACCCAGCCAACACTCAAAAAGAAATTACCTAATCAAAACTACTCGTAATCATTCCAGCTATAACTCTATTTATTGTGAATTTACTGAGGACCTACTACATGTTGAGCAATGTAGTGTATGAAGGGGGGAAATGATTGTGCTAGGTTCCTCTCTCAAGTTATGCCAAACTATCCAGAGAGACTGAGTGAAGGACAGACAGTTGTTGACCCACTAAGTCCCCTTGGAATTGGGGGTGGAGGGTCAGCCCCAGTGGAATGTTGCCACTCACACTTTAGGTGTTTGCAAATATGGCTGAGAAGAAATAGCAGTAATATTCTACTGGAATAGTGTCAAGTCCTAGCCACGCCAAAAGATTTTTAGTGAGGTATTTAGTTCATCAGAAGCACATTTACAAAGGTGAGAAAATAATCCATGATAATTTGGTGCAAATTTAAGAAGACTGCTAGGAAAATATCTCAGTCCAAGTAGGCATTAAGTTAATGTCAACTACTTTACTGCTTTCTCTAAAGAAATTCTTTGGTAGGGGCTCAAGACTGATACAGCCCAATCATGACCCCTATCCCCACACACATGTCTGGAACAAAGGAACCTGGACACAATATGAAAGAGAAACTCTCCAGCCTGCTCTGGCCCTGTCAGCTTACCTGCTCACTGATGCAGGACTGAGTGAAAAAAGAATTGCTTCAGAGAGGGAAGAAATTGGATCCAACCCTGAGAAAGATGATTGAGGTATTTCAGAAATTGAAAAGGTAATGTGAATAGGCAGTTTCCAAAGCCATTCCTCCTCCTTTGTAACTGAACTAGATGGCCTGCTGATCCTTGGGGGAGGGAAGGGCCTCTGAAAGCCTCCCTCCTTCACCCAAACTCCTTGAACTCTCAAGGGAAAAAAACTAGGTGAGGCAATTTGGAGGATATAAGAACAATTAAGACATGATTCTGTCCCTCAGAGAGCCTTGTAAGTACTTCAGGGAGACCAGGCAGATTAAAAGTTGCATGTCTTATACACCAGTCCTTATAGTAGTACCATTCACATTAGCCAAAAGGTGGAAGCAGCAGCCCAAACATCTATCAATACATGCACAGATAAACAAAATGCAGCAAACACATACAATGGAATATTTTTCAGCCTAAAAAAAATGAGATTCCAATATGTTATAATACAGAGGAGCCTTGAGGAAGTTGTGTTAAGTTACATAAGGTGGACACTATATGAGTCCAGCTACACGCAAGATCTAGAAGAGGCAAACACTGAATTAATAAAGGGTACCAAGTTTCTGTTTGGGATGAGAGAAAAAGTTCAGAAATGGATGGTGGTAATGGGTGTTCATTATCATAAATATATTTAAGATCACTATACACTTAACATGGTTATAATTCTAAAAATCCTAAAACTCATATGAAAATTCAAATATTCATATGGACCTGAGTAGTCAAAGCAATATTGAGTAAAAAGAACAAAACCAGAGGCACCATGCTTCCTGACTTAAAATTATATTACAAATGAATGATATTCAAAATAGCATGGTACAGGCATGAAAACAGCCATATAAAGCAATACAACAAAATAGAGAACCCAGAAATAAAACTACACACTTCTACTCCACTGACCCTTGACAAAGTTTCCAAGAACACACAATAAGAGAAGGATCATCTCATGGATAACAGATGAGGGGAGCACTCTACGCCCATATGCAGAAGGAAGTTGGACCCAGGCTCACTCTAGTTACTAAATCAACACAAAATGGATGAAATCTTTAAATGTAGGACCCGAAACTGTAAACGGAATGCTTCTGAGATTGGTCTGGGCAATGATTTTTTTGTCTGTGGTCCCAAAAGCATTAAAAGCAAAAACAAAAACAGACAAATGGAGTTACACAATACTAAAAAGCTTCTGCACAGCACATGATAGAATTAGCAAAGTGAAGAGATGACTTTTATAATATAAAAAAACTTTTAATCACACAACTAATAGGGCATTAGTACCCACAATATAGAAGGATTATAACTCAGTAACAGAAAAGCAAATAACACAATTTTAAAATGGGAAGTATGAAAAGATATTTCTCAACAGAACACATAGAAATAGCCAACAAGCATAAGAATAAAGCTCAGCATCATTCACCATTAGAGAAATGAAAATCATTAGATATCACACACACTAACAGAAACATCCAACCCAATGATATTATGGGCCTCTGTACTCTTTTAGAATATTTTGCTGAGTTTACACACCTATAATATTCAACAACAGAACTTAAAAAAAATTGGGGTATAACTATGAATGTCCATTTTGTATCTGTGTATTCAAAGTGGTTGGGATAGATATATAGTTGCATTCTCTTAATGAATAGAATGATTTTTTCTAATGGTGTTTGTAAGTAGGATCACAAGTCTGCATCTTGTACAGCAATCAACCACTGAGAAGAATGTATGCAGTGTATTATTTGTTGAAACTGTACTTTCAATTTGATTTGAAACTGTCTCATTGCTATATGTTTATCAATAAAATTTTGAAAAGAAAAAAAAATTAAAAAAATAAAAATAAAAAAAAATAACAGAAACATCCTCAAAGTTAAAAGATCACAAATTTTGTCAGTAATGCAGAGAAAAAGGAAATGCCATATACTTTTAGTGGGGATTGATACAGCTTTTGTGGAAAACAGTATGGAAATTACTCCCAGTACAAAAAAATCAAACCACAATATGATCCACCAATCCCCCTTCTAGGTATATGTTGAAAGAAAAGGAAGTTTGTATGTCAAAGAGACATCTGTAACCCCGTGTTCACTGCAGCACCATTCATAATAGCCAAGATGGTTAAGTGTCTACTGACAGACGAATGGGTAAAGACAATGTGGTGTGCATATATCCAGTGGAATACATACCACTTGGTCTTTAAAAGGAAGAAAGTCCTACAGGTTTATCCACTTAGGATTATGCTAAATGAAGTCAGCTAGGCAAGGACAAACACTTCATAATCTCACCTATATAGAGAACTTACAAAAGCTGAATTCATAGAAGCAGAGAGTAGAAGGGCAGTCATTATGAGGGACACACCTAAGGAGATGTCGAGCAAAGGTTACAAAGTTTCAGTTAGACAGGATAAATGAATTCTGGAGATCTCCTGAGCAACATTGTGAGTTCAGTATATTATACATGATAATATAATATATACTTGTTTTTTGGTTTAGATCTAAAATGACCCCCAAAGTTTCATGGCTTGGAAGGTGATCGGCTCCTGGAGGTGTTAGACTCACCAGCGGATTCATTCGAACGTGCTGTCCGAAGGGTGTGCACTTGACCCTGGCTCCTCTCGGCACTCTCTGCTTCCTGGCTCCTGCACGCTGAGCACCCCTTAGTCTACCATGTCCTCGACCACCCTGTTTCTGCCCTGGAGCCTGCAGACCATGGACTGAAACTGTGAATCAAAATCAACTCCTCCTTTTTAGCTTGTCTCTGGTATTTTGGCCCAGTGAAGAGAAAGTAACTAAGACAACTTGCAAATTGCTAAGAAAGTAGATTATATTCTCACCACTAGCAAATAAATAGTATATGAGGTGACGGATATGTTAATCAGCTTGATTCTTCCTTTAATCAATTCAAGTTGTGTGAATCTATCAAAACAGCACATTGCATACCTCAGGAATATGCAGTTTAGTCAATTACGTCTTAATACATCTGGAGATCTGTGGAAAAATTAGTAAATTTTATATTTTGCATATTTTAGCACAATTTTTTTAAGTTGTATGTCAATTACAGCATCTGCTCTGGTCACTTCTCCATTTAAGGGGACCGGTCCTGCCACAAACACTTTATACTACATGCTATTTCCCCCAACCCCTTGCTGTAGAACATGGACCCTGAGTACCTAAACAAATGAGCCAATTTATAAGTTTTCCAGGCATAAATGGTGTGGCTCACATAGAACAGCTCATCTGCTGCTTGCTCAAAAGTTTTAATAGAAATGTGAAGAGATGGTGACAGGAAGCTCAGGCTGAAAAGTTGCAACACAGAGAATAGACACATAATGGACTGTGTGTCAGCTGAAGCCGGGACGGCACCAAAAGGATTAAAGAGAAGGCAGGAAAAAAAAATAGCCAATATGTGTTTATCTGTCAAGATCTTGACAGGAAAAGGACTGCCCAGACAGATTGAGGAACTTGAAGAAGGATGGATAGAAAAGATGGTCTTGAAAGCTGGCACAGGGTTTTGGGAAATCACTAAAGGATGATGTGATACCTGAGAGTTTGTAACAGCAGGAACTGTTACTACCCACGTGCCCACGGGACCAGGAAGAGGGCCTCATCACAACGCTGAGAGGGAAGCTGAGTGGAGAAGGCTGATTTGGGCCAAAGGGCGCAGCTGGCCCACGGCAACCCAACAGGAAGAGATCTGGGGGGAAATGTTCTCAACCTCCCCCCCTTCTGTCTGTGCCCTTGTCTTCTACGCTGCCTCTATCAGTCAAACCAAACCTGTGCTGGTAGACAACCCATTCAAGAACGGAGTGCAAGTGTCCTTACTGAAGTACTTGTGCAAGAAGATATGGAAACAGCATGTGTCGCACTGCCACTGGCACTGGTGAGCTGGGATGGATAACGGTTGGGGAACTCTATGCATCTCAAGTGGCCAAGGCCACCACCAGACTTTTGTTATAGGTTCTTTCTTCATCAATTAGTAGGACTTGTTTTAACCAGTTGGGCTCAGATTTGGCAAGACTATTCATTTTTTATCCTTAATTAGCACAATCACCTCAAAACACTCTTCCTAGGTGGTGTTTCTTTTTTCCTTTTTTGTTTGTTTATTGATTTCTGTTCCTTCTCTGATAACAACTTATTGGATTTAGTCTTGGTGTGTATTTATTTGTCTGGCAAGTTAATGCAGTTGGTTTCCATGTCTTAGCTTCCAGTGATCTTTGTTTCACATGATTCAGCCTCGCAGGGACAGAGCAGGATAGGTGAAGGTGAAATATGGATTTAGAGAGGTGAGTAAAGCTCTTCAGAGTGGACACTGGGGAAAGCAGGCCAGCAGAGATCATCCAGAGGAGCAGATGGCAGTGGAGCCAAGCCTCAAATGGCAGAGCATAGAGCCAAGCTTACAAACTCGTGTTCCCCAGAGACATCTTTAGAGCTTTGTTTCACTTTTTCAGTCCCATGTTATGAAGAGCTTGGGGCCAGGGAGATGGCTCAGTAGAATAAGCACTTGTCTGGCAAGCGCAAGGGCTGAGTTCAATCCCTAGTTCCATCAAAAAAAAAAAAAAAATATGAAGAGCTCACTCTGACTCTGCCTGGATTCCCATGCAATTGTCCTCGTACATACCCAGGTACCTATAATGTCACACACTGAATGCCTCTCTTGACTACTCTGTCCAGATATTCTCTTCCTCGTCACTGATCTTTCTCCAGCTCCCCTGGAGAACCAATGGACCACTACTGGAGGGGACCAAATGCCTTTTTTGGGCTGTTAGGCCATGTATAATTTAAGATTCCCCTTCTCACTGAACTCATCAAAGGAGAAGGAGAAGGCCCTCCTCCGCTCCTTTTCACTCTGTCCCTTCACTTCCCAAAGGTCTCTACACCAGGCTTAGAAGGTATTCGAAAAGTTCCTTATTGAAAAATTAGTACAAGTTACAAAAGGGGATTGTAACACAAAGGAAGGCCAGCTAAAGTTCTTAATAACTAAATCTTTCCCCAATATCATCCAAAATCAAACCTATTGTGGTTTTTCTCTTTTCCTCAGCATCATCTTGGGAGCCAAACACAAGAGTAAAAGAGTCTTCTTATCTTTTAATGGCTGGACCATGGTTACTATAATACATATTTCTAGAAAGGACAGGATTAAAATTTGTTTTTCTTCTGTCAGGGGATTGAAATGGTTATAACATTATATACTCTTATGAGTATAACTCATTATACTCATAAGAAGGCCCACCTAAAAGAAATGTAGCCCTTGCAACAAAAAGCCAAAATCAGCCCCAAGTTTCAAGCAAAGAGGGATCACTGTGGGCAAAAGGCATCCAAGCCAAAGGCTCTAATAAATATGCCATGTTAAATCACCCATCATCATGCTGGCCTGCAGAAGAAATCACTAACACAGTATGACTGACTCAAGCACAGAAGGCAAGGAGGAGTTAATTTAAATAGACCCATGAACTATTTAATGTGCAATTGAAAATTCTACAACCAAAACATGTGGAAAGCAGCTCTGTGAGCAATATTTAACAGTTTGGATCAAAGAGATGCTGCTGTCTGCCTCTTTCCCAGGGGAGAAGAAAGTAAAAGCATGAAAGATATCCTGTGTGTGCCTTTGATACTTTGTATTTGGGTGTGTGAAGGGTGTGTGTATAACAGTGTACGTATAAAAGTGTGCAGAAGATAATATATATGAAAGTTCATGTATGTGTGTGTGTGTTTCAAACACTGTATGTGCATATATGCAGTGCATACATCTGCACAGTTGGCACATGTGAGTGTAAAAGAGAACAATTCAAAGCAGACAGCCTTGTGAGATGACACATGCAAACAATACTGGAGAATAAGGAAGAGTGACAAAAAGAGACCTTTGACAATAGGGGAACCTGCTTTTTAGAAGACCTTTTGTCCTTTCTCCCCATTGCGAGCAGTGACTTCACTGCACAGCCAAGATGATCTCCACTAACACTGGCCATGGGGTGGGTTTAACATGCACAAAATAAGCAGTCATGGGGGGAGGCAGCTGCTCTTCTAAATTCTGCCTCCTGCATTGCCTATTGCAGTGTCCCAAGTTCCCTGCAGAAAAATTTCAATTCTGTCCATAGACAATCTCCTCAATCATCTGAACACTTACTAAGTCACAAGGGCTCAGCCCCACTGCCAATTTCTGCCTCAGCAAATCTGGCATGGGGCCTGAGACTTCATTTCTAGACCTTCCCGGGTGGTACTATTTGTCCAGGGACCACATATTGAGAAGCCCTGGCTAATCCATAGATACCAGTGGCTTCTTTGACTCGTAGGGGGCAGGCACTAAAGGGACAGGACACCAGAGCTGTACATTTCAACAGTAGAAACTGAGAAAAGCAGACTGGCACTGGGTATGCTGCACAGTGCCAACTACGTCATCAAGTTCTGGGGAGGAGAAAGAACATGATGGGGAATCAGGAGGGAACACCCCATACTATGGCACAAGGGCTGTGGGTTTTCTCTTGTTTATGTTTACTGCTCATGTCCAAAGCTGTCTCTCCTGAACATTGCAAACGAGAGCTCCACTTATGACTTCCAGACATCTGTTTTCCCTTTGCATGTTTCTCATTCTGATTCCTCTTCCCACACCCCCTCTTGTCTTTCTCCATCACAATGCAGCTACCCAGACACAGAATTCTGACAAGCTCCAGGAAAATCCAAAGGGTTCACTTGGCTTAAACTACAATTGAAAAGCCTCCTGGCTGATTCACCCATGTGGAAACAGAGCTCATGTTCCTCAGAGTTGGAGACAAGAGACCACCTCTTCTCCCAAACAATGTCTCTGTGCAAGACTGCTGCAGGACTACAATTAGAAAGAACGCTTTAGATTTTAAAAGTGATTTCTAAGTAGTCTGTAGTGTATTCTTTTCTTTTCCAGAGAGAATGGCTTCCAAAGGTCCAGTTAGCTACTTTTTGTATAGTAAGAATTTTTTTATCAGAAGTATTCTATGTGTCAGACCAGGAACAAGGGAAAACCTTAAAGGTTCAGGAGTAATTGGCCGGCTGGTGAAAGATCGTCATCACAGCCCAATACCTATACAGAGAAGGCAGCATGTTTGCTCTAAAGTGCCCAACACAAAAGATTGTGACCCCACAAAGTGATGGGACATCCTGCAACAGGAATGACCACCTAAGCTTACACTTGCTTCAATCAGAATCTCATTGGACCCAATCTTGTTTGGGGAAGCTCTTTAGAGAAAACATTATAGACCCAATATTCTCCAGGCCCTAGTCCCAACCCTCTTACAGAGCTCCTCTGTGACCAATGGTCACTTGTCCCTGATGAATTTCTTACAAGGACTTCCCTTAGCAGCCTTTCCCATCCACCAAGTTAGATTGAGCAGAACCAGTGCACCTCCTACATACACACACACACACACACACACACACACACACACACACACCACTATCTTTCCCATCCTGGCCTCAGTCATCATGAGATGTGTTCCCATAACAAAAATCACTGTTCTGCATATTTCCTGGCATTTACAGCAACACCTTGTCAGGTTTCCCCAAACCCATAAAAACTGTGTCATGAATGTCCCTTTTTACAGCCCAGTGTAGAGAAACTCAGCCATTTGCTTTTACATTTCAACCGTTTTCACTTATCTTCCACTTTGTTTTATGGGAGTGGATTAGGCCTGGATTTCCTAGGGTGCCTGGGTTTTAGTCTACTGCCAACAAGTTTTTCCATCTCTGACCACATGTAGAGGCTGATAACAGAGCTCAGACATGCATCCTGCATAAAGAATGGTCTTGTCAGTGAACTCTAACCTCCTTGGTGTTGCCCATTATGAAGCACATCTCTTACTCTCTAGGGGATAAGCTTACAGAAACATCCTATTCAGGAATGAAGAAGCTGAATGTTACCATTCAGCAAATTATGCTTTATATCAAGGATCCCTTGATACACAGGACAGTTCACCTATGATGATTCTTAGCTTGTAAGTGAACAAAATAGCTTTGGGACAAGCATGGCTATATCTTGACACGCAACCATAGCATCCTTGACTGATAGTGTGCAGCACCCAAATCTTCCACCTGAGTGCTGCATGGCATGCTGTGAGTACAGACAAAGTCCAGAGAGAGCTTAGAACAAAATTCTTAAAGTGTACTACTTGGACCAGCAGCAGCAGCAGCAGCATCTGAGAATACATTGGAAATGCAAATTCTCAGCCACACCCAAGTCCTATTAGACACAAGTCACAATAATAAGATGTCTAAATGGTTCAGCAGGACATCGGCATTAGACAGTGCTGGCTTAGTCTTCAGCATGAGGTGACACCTGGGAGCCTAAGCATCATAACAGGAAGGGACCAGACTGGGTCAGAAAAGTCCTCGATTACAGTCCTCATTCTGTTCCCAGTTGGCAATCCAGGTCAGTCACTTTTTCTCTTCGGTAAAGAAGTAAAGACCCCTGGCTTTGACACTTGACTGTACAAATACAATCATTTGGACATTTGTAATTTCTATATTCAATTATTTATACTCTCTACATTTGGGTCCCTTCACCAGAGATTCTACTTTCACCAATATGAGTTGTGTCCTGGACATCAGGATTCTTAATCCAGATGATTAAGAATGTGCAGCCAATGTTGAAAATCATTGTGCTAGATGACCTATAAATCTTACTAGTTCTACAATCCAATTATTAAGCCAAGTCTGTGGTTCTAGACAAATGTCAGAGGTTAGAAAAATGTAAAAACCTACAGCTATGACAACATCTAGAGCATGATTTATTTTATTACATCACTGATTTAAGTCAGGTAGTAGTAGTAATAATAATTATAATTAAAAGCTTTGCTAAGTTAGGTTCCAGCTAATTGATGCCTCATTGTAATATATTTCGTTTAATAGAGTTCATATTTTATACAGGAAAATTCACAACATGGATTCTTTCTCATCAGAATTTCCACTCTTCCTTCCACCACAGCAACTATCAAAGAAGAGTAGCCATGGCCCTCCACTATCCTATGGCCATGGGCATCAATAAGAGCCACAAGGTGACTAAGAATGTGAGCAAACCAAGGCACAGCCACTGTCACAGATGTCTCACCAAAAACACCAAGTTCCTGTGGGACATGATCCGGGAGGTGTGCGGCTTCACCCTCTATGAGCAGCGTGCCATGGAGCTGCTCAAGGTCTCCAAGGACAAGCACACCATCAAGTGCATCAAGGAAAGGGTGGGGACACACATCCGCACCAAGAGGAAGTGTGAGGAGCTGAGCAACATGCTGGCCGCCATGAGGAAGGCAGCTGCCAAGGACTGAGCACCTCTG
>NW_004524672.1:9179801-9186451 GCF_000260255.1 Octodon degus
TTTGTGTCTCTCTGGCAAGATGTTCTGCTCCTGAATCAGCTGGGTGGGTCTTGCCTCTAGCCTCTTTGCAGGGAGTTCTGCTGAAGGGTTCCGTGCTGGGCCTGCGCTCTGGGTCTATTAAGGATCCTGCCAGGCACTGGGTTGTCTCACTCACTCGCCGGGCCTGCACTCTGCATCTATTCAGGATCCCGCGGCCTGGGTCGGCTCACTCACTCGCCGGGCCTGCGCTCTGGGTCCATTCAGGATCCGGAGGACCCCAGGTCGTTTCACTCACTCTCCGGGCCTGTGCTCTGGGTCTGCTCAGGTTCCCACCTGAGCACCTCTGGAATAAAGCTTCGCAGAAAAAAGAAAGAAAGAAAGAATTTCTACACTTAAAATGTATGTGAGCAAGTTGATGACTTGGCTATCTATTTTTTCCTTTGAAGTCAACTTATAAATGTATAGTGAGTACTGTCCTCTAATACCAACTTAAAATCTTCTTCAAACTTCCATGTTCATTTCAAATGAAGGAAGACATTTTAAAATAAAGAGCTGTTTTCAATATCCTCTTCTAAACCATTGCAATGCATTTCATCCTTCCCTACATGGATTTCTTGCTGTTTTATCTGGGAAAAGATACTGTGGTTTTGGTTTCCATTGACTGACCTATTTAGCTTCCCCACTTTGGATAAGTTTAGCTAGGTGAATCAATTTCTATAGTCTCCTCTGAGTTGTCACTTTTAGTGACAAGCAGAAAATTGAAATTTGCAAGCCATTAGCTGTTAAGATGGTACATGAGATTTTTAAGATTTGTTTAAAAAACTTGTCAGATGAGGGATTATTTTTTTAGAATAAGCTTTCTCTAAATAAATGTGACACATTTTAAAGAAAAGGGAATGAACTTATTCAAAAGGAAAGAGTTACTGAGTTGAGGAGAAGGACAGGAATCGATGTATGTAAGCAGGATGGTTTGGACAACTGTACTGTACATTTCTGCAGGTCTATGGAAAGAAGCAGTTAATGTTTTAATTAATTTCATCTCCTTTGTTCAATTGTTTGTACTTTTTCTCTTCTTATACATTTCTCTCTCTTTTCTTTCTTCTTTCAATTTTACAAGCATATATCTAGTAATATGAATAACTGGTTGGAAGGCACCATTGTATATTACAACAAATACTGTGAAAATCATATTATTTTGTTAAGTGAAATTCTGTATCACTTGTATTTTGTGTTTTGATTCTATGTACTTTATTTCAAAAATAAAAAATTGATAAATAAATAAATTTAGTAGTAGTAAATGCATCACAGCTTATGAGAAACCAAGTCACAGGGAATAAAGACATCAGGGGAGTCTCATACCAACTTTCTTTCAAGCCCTTTACTGGGAGTGGTGGTTGCTTTCCTGAATACCTGCTTCCTTTCTTCTCTGTCTGATGACTGGTTTTCTCTGATTTCACAACCTCATGATGATAGACAGCACCACTCCATAGTTTGGTTTATCATCTCCAAGTTTAAGAATGTAGCCTCCAGTCAACATGACTCAGCCATAGCTCCATTTTGCAGGAGAAACAATACAATGCCCTGCATAAGACAGGTGTCCACACTTGTCTATCTATTGCCATGATGGATGGAGGGGACAGTATGGCTATTATCATCTGCCATGCGGGAGAATAAGACCTCAGGAAAAAGAATTGGGAACTGAGAGATTCCCCCAAAAGGAGTTTACCACATTGCCTATATGATTGAATAATAGAGCTCCAGCAGCAGCATCTTCAAGACCCACCATTTTTCTTCCTCCAAGGTGGGCTTTTGTCATGCCTACCTCAGCCCTTGGCCCTCAGCCCTCACCTAGCAACCAAAGAGTCAATCCTGTGTTCTATGTTGTCTGAAATACAACTGTTATGACAATAACTGGAAATCACAATAACTATTTTTTTCTTCACCTATGGAGTTTGAACTTATAATTAAGGGACATAGCCATCCTGAAAAAAAAAAGAAAGATTACATTTCACAGCCCTCTTATGCACTATTTCACTAAATTCTGGCCACCAGGGCTTGAGCAGAACTGTAATAGCAACTTCTGAGCCATGCCCTCTCAAAGGAAAGGACCATTCTTGTCCTCTTTAGCCTACCTCCATCCTGCTTCTTACAACATGATCATAGTGACCAGGCATGTAGGGCTGTGAAGATAATGGAACACTTTTAGGTTAGCATAGCAACAACACAGAAAAAGTCTCCTGGTGACCTCAAAAGGTAGAGCCATCAAATCATCTCCACCTTTTATATGACAAAAGTATAGATCTACTTTATTTCCATCTGCTAGTTTTTATTTTAAGGAGAAAAACAATAAAAATGATACAGAATTTCCAAACAAGATGATAGGAAATTAATAATGGTTATCATATTGCATATTGCTGTATTCAAAGTAGCTGCTCAGATATAGGCATGTAAAACTGATCAAATAACATAAGCAATAACTGTTCCTTTTAATGAACTAATAGAAATTAGTACAATTATCTTAGCTATTATATGTATTTTCCCTTCCTTCTTTTCCATTTGAGCAGTTTCTTTCTCTTTCACAATATCTACTGCACCTTGTGGATCTTATTTACTCTTTCATTTTTTACACTAAAGAGATAATACTATATTTACACATGTAAGTCTAATTTATTTCTCTTATGAGTATGGTCTCTAGTTGCATCCATTTACTATAAAAACCTTGAGTTTATCTTTCTTTATAGCTGAGTAGTATTCCATTCACAGGAATGGATATATAAAATTGATCATTTCTGTCACATATTGTGGAAACTATGTCCCAACAAATACTAGAACTTTAGAGCTACAATATAATTTAGAAACTACCTAATCCAACCTTTGCTAGCACAAATGAGGCTTTAAGGGACCAAAAGAGAAAATGACTGCCTCATCGGCCATTTGGGACCAGACTAGGTCTTCCAGTTCCTCCTAATCCCACTCCAAGCCCAGGAAGATTTTCTGTAATACAATATTGATCTTCTCTGGTTAGGAAGATAGCTAAGTGATCTAAGCCCCTGCCTGGCAGTGCAAGGATCCAAGAACTATCCCCAGTACCACATGCTGTGCTGGCCCTGGAAACCCAGATGTGGTGGTGCACACCAGTAATCCCAGCTCTGGGGAGGCTGAGACAAGAGGATCATTATGAGTCTGGGCTGCATAGTAAGAACCTGTATCCAATAAATAAATATTTTTTTCTAAAAAAAAAGTTTAAATATTGATCTTCTCCACTAAGTAGGTAACAGCTGCTTAGCAATTGTATCAGTTGTTTTCCCATCACTGAGACAAAATACTCAATATCCACAACTTACTGGAGAGATTTATTTTGGCTCAGTTTCCAGTGGGTTCAGTCCATAGTCTGTTGGATCCAAGGCAGATATGGCATGGGGGAAGGGTCTGGCAGAAGAAAGCTGCTGCTCATCCCATGACAGTCAGGAAGCAGAGAGAGGAGAGAGGAATTGGGGATGAGAATGTACCATTCCAGATCATGTCCCCAGTGACCGGCCTCCTCACAGCACATTCAACTATTTAACTCAGCAATGGATGAATCCACCACCTCCCAAATGCTTAAGGCTTTTCAGATGCAATTTAGATTCAAACAACAACATCATGCTACTAGTCCCCAAGAGGCTCATGTCTATCCTACAAAATGCATTCAGTCCATCTCTAAGACCTGCCAAAGTCAATAGTTTCCGCAATGCTGAAAAGTCCAAGTCCACCATCCTCTGAGACTTAAAATAAACTCTGAGCTGTGAGCCCTGATAAAAGTTGAAAAGAAAGTTATACACTTCCAATATAGAAAGGCACAGAGTAAGGAGATAGGAAGGAATCTAACCAAAGCAAAACTGAAACAAATCCAGAAGGGCAAACATCAAATTCTGTAGTTCCATGACCAGCACCCTGGGTGAGTTTTGGCAAAATATGAATTCCAAAGATCTTGGGCAGCCCTACCCCTATGATATTGCCACTTGCAGCTTCTTGGGCTGTCTCTGATCACTCTCTGTGGCTTTCCTCAGCAGGCAATCCATGTTTCTGGTATCTCTAATTTCCTGTAGTCTCCCTGTACCTTTGATTTCACTTTCACAGCTTTACACCCTTCTCTCAAGCCTCCCTTTAAGATTTGAGTGGAAGTCTTCCTGGCCACACAACTATAACGCTGTATACCTGAAAAACCAGCACCCGGTGGATGATGCCAAATTCTGCTGCTAGTTCAAACAGTAGCCAGATCCCCTCAGAACATGGCTTACAATGACCTCTGAGTGGCTGGATGACTGGCCAGAGTGAAATGAATCTCAGATGACCAATTCCTTAGGCAACTTGCTTCATGCAAGCATTCCAGGGAATCGCTTCAAAAAATGAAAGCTATATAGTTGTTCATCCTTGAACCTGTGAAGGATGGGATCTTCCTGACTTCTGATACCTTCAAATCATTTTTCTGTTGTCTAGATGTAAAGTACTTGGCTTTCTCTTCAGAAACCATGCTTTCGGGGGCCCGCCCATTAGCTCAGTTGTTTAAGTGCCTGCTTAAACAAAGCAGTCAGTCTCTGAGAGCGGTGGTTCGATTCCTAGATACTCAAGGCAATCCAGACCAGCACTGGAGGCAATCTGGAGATGCAAAAAAAAAAAAAAAAAAAAAAGAAAAGAAAAGAAATCATACTTTCCATGGTCACAACTTGGTAGACACATTCCTTCTGGGAAAGATGCAAGTTCTTCAAATTGCTTGTCCTTATTTTAACTGTACTAAAAGTAGCCACCAGTACTCAGGCCTCAGCCTGAATGTTGGGTTGCCTTGAAATTTCCTCCATCAGACCAGTTAGACTGTGATCCGGAATCTCAGGCTCTTGCAAAATCTCAGGACAGGCAAAATAAGGACAAAATTTCTGCCAGAGTGTAACACACATGGGCTCTAGTAGAAATGCCAGGGAAGTCCGCATTTCCAACTGAAACCTCCCAATCTTGTCCTTTACTGTCTTCACTACTATAATCCTTTGAGCTTAGATCAGAATCACCCAAAAGGTTCTGCTTGCAAGATTTTAGGTCTTCTCCAGATCACATCTCCAAACCTTCCAAACTTTTCCCACCAACTAGTAAAAACTTCTAAACCACATGGTCAGATACAGTCACAGCAACAATCCCACTCTTGGTACTAAAGTCTGTCACTTTCCCATCACTGAGACAAAATATCCACTATGCACATCTCCAAAGAGGAAAGGTTTATATGTGTTCAGTCCATAGTCTTCTGGCTCCAAGGTAAAAACAGCAGTCAGCATGGTGGATGGATCTCGAAGAGGAGAGCTGCTCCTCACTTCCTGGCAGTCAGGCAGTGGAGAGAAAAGAGGGGCACCAGGGACAAAAGTACACCCACCCAGGTTACCTTCCCAGTGGCCCACCTCTAACCAGGCCCCACTTTATAACAGCACATTTAGCTACTGAGCTCAACAGTGGACAGATCCACTAATGAACACAGTGCCCTCATGACCTCATCAACTTCCAAACACGTGAACCTTTTGGAGGACATTTTAATTATAAATCACAACAGCAATATGTACTTGAATTTGATCTTTAATTGCTTTCTCCTACATGCAAGATGCTGTGTTCATGAAGCAACAGCAACTCCTCCTTGTAAAGGAATCAGTTCTGGCTCTGAACCTGCTTACTTTTGCTCCTTTACAGCTTATGCTTTGGATTCTCACTCTATCTCCACTCATTCAAAGCCAAATTTGGCATAAGTTGGTGCTATGGGTCATGCAGGAAGACATTTAATCTCCCTGAGCCTCCCATTCTTCCTTTGAGAAAACGAAATTGGACAAGATCCATTCAACTCTTAGATTCTAAAGTTCTGCTAAGGATGCTGTCTCTCCAGCCTGATACTGACCCAAAAAACAGCATTATTTCCCACTTTCAAATGACAAAGTTAAGCTTTTTAACATAAAGGCTTTAAGTACCCTAGATCCCATGATCCTCACTGCTCAGGCCTCAAGAAAGGCCCTCAAGAATACAAGAATGGCATATGGACAGCAGGGTGACACAAGCTGACCGTGGCAGCTTGTGTTGTCCTAACCCTTTATTTGCCCTTTTCTTTTAGTTTGTTATTTTGTGAAATAGGATGGAGACAGCTGTAATTTACTGTCCCCCAGAGTGCATCTTAGAAATTGGGGTCTTCCCGAGCAGAGATGGAAAGAAAGAGCAATGAAAACCCACATTTGATCTTTCATAGTTTCCCTTCATAGTGTTTATAATAATAGAAGTTGGGTTTGGAGCTCTGATTTTCACTTTTATGGGGAAGAAAAATACATTCAGAATCCCTGAATATGCAGTACACACACCATCTGAATGCACCTCACCTTGGGTCCAACTCAGCTCTTGGTGACAGGCAAGAATTCAAGCACTGAACCACCAATCCAAGTTATTTCTTGCTTTTGAAAAAACTAAAACCAAAACTGTGGGAAATGGAGTCTGAAAAAAATTAGAAAAGACATCTAAATTATGCTAGCTTTCATTTACCAAAGAACAGAAGCAGAGAAAAAAAGTCAACCCAAAAGGCAATAATGTCTACAATCATCTATTTCCTGCTTTGATAAATAATTTCAAATTAAACCTTTACATATTTGACCCTTTTTTTCTTTCTTTCTTTCTTT